>NC_056725.1:1611133593-1611251093 GCF_019279795.1 Protopterus annectens
TGATTTAGTTTCTGCTGATAAATGGAAGTTGTTCTCCTTTTATCCTAGTCCATTAAATATGACTACTGGGAGAGGAGCATCTTGTTGGATCCAATCAGGTCTTTTGCTAGTGCTCCTAGCCTCAAGCTCCTTCAGAAAATCTCCTATAACCTCTATGTGCTTAATCTGCCTTCATATTCAGTTTATAATCTTTGCGCTCATAAGAATTTTAATGAGTTCTAGTTATGAAAATGGAGGATACATGTTGGGCCATCAAAAGTGGTTTCAACAAACACAAATAAACCAAAACCAGTTTGGCAAAACCACCTTCAAAGAACATTGAAACAACCTTTTTTTTGCAAGGGGGCAAGTAACAACCCCCAGAATTATATATACCAAACCAAGGTCACATAAAGAGGAGAAAAAGTTTATCTCCACTTAGTGGAAACTGGTTTCTTTCGACTGGCTTTGGTTTCTTTGCATTCGCTGAAATCACCTTTGATGGATTGATGTGCTCCCTAAAATAGAAAGGGCATCAGGGCTTCAAAATGGTATGATAGGTCTGTCAGGAAAGGTGACAATTTGAAAGTGGAAAAAAGGATGATTGAGCATTATGGTAAGTATACAACTTTCGTTTACTAATTCATCCAGTCTGTCTGCTGTAAATATCGGGATAGATTCCCAATTTACCTAAATTTCTTTATGGCATCATAGCAAAATACCCATGAGAAACATAGCTCCAAGAGGGGTTCTGGATCTAGAAATGATAACCAACTTGTAATATTTGTCAAAGGGGTGTTTTGTATCTATGTAGACCATATTGCTGCAATACAAATTTTACCTTTAGAAGATATGGGGATAATGCAGTAGAAACTGAAACAGATCTTGTGGAATGAGCTCTTGGTTTTGTTGGTTATGTTTTATTTCTTGAAGTATTTGCAAGAGATATACAGTTTGAAAGACAGTTGGACAGAGTTATTTTAAAAATCTTCCTGCTTAGCTTGTTTGGAGCATTAGCTTGTTTGAAGCAAATGCTATAAATAATTGAGTATCTTTCCTTAAGGGTTTTGGTTCCATGAAGGTAAAATTGGAGTTGATTGTGCACGTCCATTTTGTGAAAAAGATACTTTCTCTTGTAGGAGTGATTAGGGAAGAACAAAAGTAAATGAATGGGATGGTTCAAATTTTTAGTATGTTGAGAACAAAAGAGTGATTTGTTCCTAGTGATACTTTATGAAAAATCTAATTGTTGAGTGGAAAGCTGAGCCTGTAATTTTGAAATTCTGTTAGTTAAAGTGATAGCTACCCAAGTAGTCTTCTGTGACAGGAAGATTAGTTTTGTGGAATATGCTGTCTCAAAGGGATCTCTAGCTAAAGAAACCAGCACAAGGTTCAGGTTTAAAGTAGGAGAAGGGTCTTTTATAGGGGGCTGATATATACCTTGTTGGTTGTCCCATAAGGAAAAACATCTTCACTTATTTTTGTAGACTTTATGAGTAGATTATTTTTGGACAAAATGTAAACCACACTCTGGCATATTGTAGGATCCTTGGCCATCAAAGGAATGAGACTCTGCAAGTCCTGATGCTGCTGCTGGTATGGTTGAAAAAGAAGATCTAGCTGGTGATCTATAAGCTATGTGTGTTTGCTAATATGTGAGGCCTGAGTAAAGAAAAAACATATTTGCTTGGTCTAAAATGGGACAATGAAGATCGCTGTAGTTTGTATGCTGAGGTATTCTGTAAGAAGTTGTGATTAGGGGAAAGGGAGACAATTGCACAGGATCTCAGGGTGCCACTGATAGACTAGCTCATGTGTCCGTGATGATCCTTGGGAAGGATCAGAACAAAATAGCTGATGCACTTCATGTTGGATGGGGAAGCAAAAAGATTGCAGCAATATAGGCAGCAGTAGCTGGAGATTTCTTGTGTTGTGGTGGTGGTGTTGATGAGCCATTAGGATGAAACTGCTGAGCCTGTCCACTAGGCAGTTGGCTTTCCCCAGTATCTGCATTGCTATTACCCATTGCCAAACTGTTGTGGTCTCTTGGCAAAAAGGGTAATATTTGGTTGCATCTTGTTTGTTTATGTACCATACTACTGACATATTGTCCGACTATTGATATCACTCCCAGAGGAAAGAGGTTCTGAAATTCCAGCAACATGAGGAGAACTGCTCTTATCTTCAGGATATTGAGCTATGCATTGGCTTCTTTTTCTGTCTGTGCCCCTTGGACCATACTTTCCTCATAATGCTCCCTACACCAGAGAGGAGGCATTCATGGTAACTGTTAGTTAACATTACATTTGGAGAGATTAACCAACAATTCAGATGATGATTGCAAAGCTGAGCTATATGTGGAGAGGCTGAGAGTGGATCTGACACTTAAGGACTACTGAACATTAAGTATCCACTGGAGAACTCTCATGAAGAAGAAGGTTTGAAGAAAGTACAGTTGAGTAAGCAAGCAGCAAGATTACCATAACAGTAGTTGTTCTAATGGATCACTGTTGCAGAAGCCTAAGTTATATGGGTCCTACTTCCTGTGACCAGCCAGCTTCACAAAGCTTTGGGTGACTTTCATGTGCTCCAACTGTCAGCTGGATAAGAAGAGTTACATATTAGGATAGTTTGAGTGCTAAAAGCTTCATAGCTTTTTAGCTGCCTAAGAGTGCTTTTTCTGTAGACTTTGTGGAACCTTTAGTTGGCTAGTGAACTTTTAAGGCTAGGCAAATAAGTCCCCTGCTGTGGAAAACCTTGCAGTATATATATTTTTCTGAGTAAAATATGAGCTTTTCTGGTTTGAAATATGCTGTTTTGCTAGTAAATGCTTTATTTTAGCACTGTCATTCCATTTCTAAAGGACTATATCAATGTTTATGTGAACAGTGTGTGTGAAAAATTTTACTTTTGACAAAAAGTTTAGTCAGGTTTTGTCTAACTATGTATTTGAGGCAGGATGCTGTGCTTATAGGAGACTTTCAGTGGTTGACTTACCTGATAAGAAGGCCAGTTGTTAAGTGCCAGTCATTGGAGCTGATATCAATGAAAACTGTGTAGGTGCTCTTGAAGTAGATGCAATCATCTTCTCCATAGCTTCATAGGCCAATCCTGAGTTTGTTGGAATTGGAGATCAGTGAGCCAGCATAATGTCCATTCCCAATGAAGTGGGCCTGAATGGCACTGAGGAAGGAAGCCCCAGCATCGACTACCTGGATGGTTCTAAGATTGAGATCAGAGCTGTCACTTTTAATGGTGAAGGCTCCGACACCAAGAATGACATGAAACAAGTTGGTGCCATTGAAGGTTCTAACACCAAGAATGGCGTCAAACAAGTTGGTGCAGAGGACACTGCCAAAGACTTGACATCATGTAGTTGATTCTGAGACTCCACCAGTACAGAAGTCCTTGCACAGAGTGAGTTTGCTGCTTAAGTGTCACTACCTAAAACAAAACATGAACTAAGGAAGGAGCTAGTAATGGTGAGTGCGAGCCAATCAAATGTATCCTAGGAACTAAGTGGGGATGGTTGGGCACCCATCTCAATCTAAACCTTCAGAAAAGCCTTCATCATTCCATCCCAGTAAACATTTGGTGTACCCCTGAAGGAATTCACAGACCAAAAGGAAGAAGCAGAAGAAGGATATGAAGCCAAAAAAGCAGACTCCTCCTTTTATAGGACTGTCTGCTCAGAGACTTTCTTGGAGACCTGTCCTGTGTCATAGTAGGCTACAAAGTGGTCAAAGCTGGAGGAGAATTCATACACACTCAGACCAGTGCTGAGGGTGGATATGCTGAGTTCTGACTTGGGAATCTTCAGAGGCAAAGATGGACCCATGTCTTCATATTTTCTTCTAGAATCTTCCTTTATCTTGTCCTTTTTCTTATCCATTTTTTTCCTGGCTTGGCTGTGGTGGAAGCCTGACAGTCTGAAGGAAAGAACCCCTTTAGTAGAAGTTGTGTTTCCATTCTACTAGAGAGCATGGCCCAAATGCTGAAAGATGTCCCAGCCCCAAGCATACTGCACAAAGACTGAGAATGTCCTGTTGCAGAATTTCTTGGCCACATTGCCCACATTTCTTGAAGCCCTTGTTCATGAAGGCAGGTATGTTTCAACAACATTGAAATACAATAAACACTTAATAGCAAGACAGTCAAAAATAGATATAAACAGACAAGAATAGAAAGCTCTAAAGTTTCTAAGTATATAACTCTCTAGCTATATAAATATCTAATACATGGAAGAAAGAATGACTTGAAGGCAGTAGGCCTCCTGCCTAATGCAGGAAAGGAGCTGAAGGTTTTGTGTAACAGTGGATAAAAGATAAGCAAATGATCTGTATGAGTCCTAAAGGGAGACTATTTAAGAGAAAGGCTATTAAATATAGTGCGAAAATAAATTATTAGAACACTTTGCTGAGTAAGGAACACATCCATTTAATCTCTAATGGTGACAAATGTGATCTGGGGCAGAAAGAGTGCAGGAAAATTGTGGAAGTTTTTCTGAAGGAGTGTGAGGCAATTAGCACTAGCAAAAGACAGAATGGGCTCCTACAAGCAATAGTTGATCAGATGGATTGAATGAAATAGGATCCAACTTATTTGTTGAATAAATGAATGTTAAGAAATTCAACTTGAGGACAAACCGAAGCAAACATTGATAGCTGAATCATAACATCTACGTTGAGATCATTTAACTAGTTTGTTATGATAGAAATGTTTGAACAAAATGCAGCTTTAGCCATCAGCATGTACTACAACTTATAGAGAGTGAAAAAAGTGCATGAGTGTGAAGTGCTTTATAACTTTGAAAAGTATAAGGCTCTTAGGTCTACCACAGAAACAGCAGTTAGGTGTGAAGGGTTCATCTGATCTATCACAACTTAAAAAAACAGTGACTCACTTCACTCTGCCACACTTTTGATTTTTGTGTGGCATCACAAAGTATATTACTATCTTCAAAACTGTCAAATCATTTCCAGTATTGTCTTGTGGGCTGCCCTGCTTGTATTAGCATGGAACTAGAGGATAACAGCTCTGATTTCCAATTTTGCTGATTTCTGAAACATGCATAACAACATTATTTTTCACAGATCTGGGTGCATAATCTGTATGCCCCATGTACTATATAAAGAAAAGTGACGCTGTTTATTCTGTCACAGAAGAATATGCCACTGTTAGGAAATGGTAGACATAGATCTGTAAGCATCTGTGTGGGAGTTTCCATGCACGCATACATGTATGTGTCAAAGGAAAAAACTTCAAAGACCAATTCACGTAAGGTTCAAGCATGGCACCCTTTATTACTTGCAGCAAGGAGACAAAGCATGCAAATACAGGATTTGTCTAAATTGCTAATGAGCAGTATGCTACTTTTATACAATTCTATGAAACATTACTTTTCTATTGTTGACGTAGTTAGACACAGTTTTCTGTATTACTCTACAGAAAATGTTACTTAGATTTCCTGCTGACATGTTCAGATTTAAAACTCACTATGTGTTACATAGAAAATGTTACTTAGATTTCCTGCTGACATGACTGGATTATTGTTGATTTACAAAAACATTTGAGAAAAACAACCTGGCCTTGGGGCTTATTTTTAGCCCACTACAATCTTTCTATTCTTCAGTTGTGCAGTTCTAATATATATGTGTTACATTTTACCTAGATTCAAGGTACTTTTCTAGCTTAGGTACAAGTAATGCTGACTACGGTTTATACTTTCAAGCAGCCTTTGTTTTCATTATCAATAGCTTCAGCAGCTGTGTACTTTCTCATGGCAAAAGCAGAAAATCAATAACTCTTTGTTAAGTCTCATGACACTAGTAGAAAACACTTCTTATTATTTTCATGACATTAGCAGAAATCAAATGCTTCTTGTTAATTTCCATGGCATAAGCAGATCATAGCTGCGCATATTTTCATGACATAAGCAGGATTGGAATGTCTCTAGTAGCTATGCAGATTCACACAGTGTGAACAGAATAAATGTATTAACCCTTTTAAACCTCGAATGCACTAAGCATGCATATTACTAATACATATTTTTCTAACATTTCCCCCCATTTAATACGTTTATTCTACCTTCAAAATAAGTATAAACAATTTTTCTTCCCCTAACCTCTTCCTGCTCAGGATTTGCAGTTAAGAGAGCATTCAGTTTAAACTTATGAAAGCATTTTCAGTTTTTTAACAAGTCTTCGAGTTCAGCACCTTGGTATAAGGTTTCTGAAACTGACATGTCTATAAAGTCTTTAATCACTATTTTCATGCAGGGGATGCAGCAGCAAACACATACTACCAGTAGAATCATTCCTACACAGATGGCAATCAGAATGTTCATCAGGATACTGCCCCCCCCAAACAATCTCTGGAAAAAGTCCGTCAATGGATTTGGTCCTGGTTTGGTCATAGCCGACACTTGCTGAATTACCTCAAGGTGATTGTCTATCTCGTGTTTGTGGTCAGGAATATACGAACAGCACTCCTCCTGGATTAAAGCACAAGTACCTCCTCTCGCCGCTAGGGTGAAGTCGAGAGTCATGCGGTTTTGAAGCACTACAGTTCTCGTGGCAGTCAGTTCATCAGTCACCAATTCTAGAGCGGAAAAGGTTGCATTGCTCATTATTTCGAGAAGTTTAAACAGTTTTCTCAATTCCCAGATTGATTTCTTTGCTCCATATGCTGGCAATACACCTGCCCATGAGATGATGGTATCACCCAAGTCCATATGCGACAGTCCATTTTTCCCTAGCCCACAGCATGATGGTTTTTCCAGCCCACATTGATTTGCCCTACTGGATTGACAGGCTTCTTGATTTCTCATCAAACATTTAAAATTTTCCCCTGAGGCAAAACTGCTGTGTGTCGTATGGCCAGAAACAGGTACCCCAAATAACAACTGCCGGACCAATTCTCAGGTAACCACTTGTATGCTTCCCTACCACATACAAAATAACAGTCTTCTACTTTGGTAGTAACTTTACTATGTCCTGGTTCTGGATGAAACATTTTTTTGTCAACTATAATCAGTTGTTTATAAAGATCAGCATTATGTTTTACTTCATCAGTTGTCCTATGCATCAGTTCAAAAAATTAATCATAGCTTGTGTTGCAATAGGAACCTGTGTTATCAGTTTTATTGTAGCATCTATAGGGAACAGTCACATTGCAGTTGCTCCAACCCACTTGAACTGTATCATTTTTGTAAAAACACACAGTCCCCTTCTGTCGAACAGACAAGTGCAATGTTACTTTATCTTGTGATGTAACATCTGATGTATCATAGACTAAATTTTCCCAGGTCTTGTTGGCTCCTAGGGGGACTGAAGTTAACAATAACCCCCCTTATGCTGTTGGCAAAGCTGTGTAAATCCAGCAATTTGAAACATCGAAGGTCTCAGCATACACATATTTGATCGCCTGGTAAGTGTTGAAGTTTGGGTGCCACTCTACGTGCAACTCTCCACGTTTATTCAGTTCAGTTTGTGTGGCTGGGAAGAGGAATGGCCACAACAAAAAGATTATTGTCACTAGTACAGTTAACAGGATGATTATGCAATACTTCTGAGGAAACGGTTGTTCTGCATTCCTGTTTTCTCCGACTCTTCAGAGTAGTTTTATTTGGAGTTTTCTGGATTCTATCATTTTTGCTTTTGACATGTGATCTTACTCTCTGCCCTAATAGGACCTTCAGCACCGATGGTTTCTTCACTGGGGTTGAGACGGATCAGTCCTATTGATCTGACCCCCCCTTTGTAGCCAGACTTTGTGCTGTGGGCCCCGATGGAGAAGTAAGATTTTTGTCCAGTTCAAAGTTCTTAACTAGTTTGCAGTGTGTCAGGTGGATCCACAAAGCTCGCGCTGCGATTTTGACTGCAGTGGGTGTTGAAAGAAGCACCTGGTATGGACCTTCCTACCTTGGTGATGACCAGTTTTTCTTTTTTATATTCTTCACCCACACCCAGTCCCCTGGGATCACTGCCACTTCCGATGGTTCAGTTTGTTCTTTATCTGAAACAGAATTTGACTGCAACAGATGTTTAGAATTCAACAAATTTCTCATATATTTTATTTTTATTTATTTATTTTACATTTGTTTACCGGGCTAGTCCAACTGGATACATGTCCATTTTCAGTGGAGGCCCGGGGAGCATATTCAGCTAGTGTAAGATCAGCCTCCTGGTCTGAGGGCATGAGAAGTTTCCACTGGGGTGTATAATAAGCCCCTCCAAATAGTTTTTCAATAGGAGTCAATCCTTTTGCAGTCAGAACAGTTCTCTTGCTCAGTAGTGCCAGGGGCAAACACTATATCCAGTTGTTCCCTGTCTCAGCTATTAACTTTCTAAATTTATTCTTTAATATTCCATTATGTCTCTCAACTAGCCCTGCAGATTGCGGATGGTATGCACAATGATTTTTTTAAAGAAATACCAAAATGCTTACTTAACTGCTGTATGGTTTGGTTTACAAAGTGTGTACCATTGTCACTGTAGATCCTTTCTGGAATGCCGAATCTAGGGATGATTTCTTTGACAAGTACTTTTGCCGCCGTGGCTGCGTCTGGATTTTTGGTTGGAAAGGCTTCCACCAACCTGGAAAACATATCTACAATGACAAGACAAGACTTCTTATTTTCACATTTGTTCAATTCTATGAAATCCATACAGATAGTGTGAAACGGATATAGTGGTGTAGGGAAACTCCCTTGCTTGGGCTTTAACGCCTCTTGTGCATGATGTTTGTTACAAATTTGGCACATCAAACAGAATTTTTTAGAGTAGTTTGTAAATCCGTACATTGTGAATGCCTGGTTCACCAGCTGTACCATCCCCCCTGTTGAGACATGGCACTGCACATGGCTCAACAAAGCTGCATATCTAAACAAATTAGATGGTAGTATCGGTTGCCCTACTTTAGAGATGTACAGCCCCTTTTCGAGAATTGCTCCTCTCTTTACCCATCTTTGTTTTTCAACTTGCGTAGTGAGTGTCTGCATTGTTTTTAATATTTCTAAGTCTAAAATCTCAGAGGGTTGTAGTTCCTCATTTAAAAGAAATACTTCAGAAGCTGCTGGTTTTGCAGCTGTATCAGCTCTCGCATTACCTTTTAAAATCCTATCTTGTTGCTTGGTGTGAGCTGTGCATTTACAAATAGCTACTTTCTGAGGTAACTAAATAGATTCTAAAAGATCTAAAATAAACTGTGCATGATTTATAGGTTTGCCAGTAGATGTTATCATTCCTCAGTTTTTCCACTGTTGCGCAAAAACATGTACAGTAGAAAAAGCATACTGGCTGTCAGTAAAAATGTTTACACATTTACCCTTTGCTAAGGTACATGCCCATGTCAAGGCACTCAATTCTGCTGCCTGTGCAGATAAGTTGTGTGGTAAAGGTTTTGCTTCTATAATCTCAGTGTCAGAAACTACTGCATATCCTACTAGGTTCTGTCCTGCAGGACCCCTTTTGCACGAACCATCCACGTAGTATGTCACCTCGGCATCATCCAAAGGGACATCCGTGAGATCTTTTCAAGGTAGTGTCTTTTGCTCAAATACCTGCAGGCAGTGGTGTGGTGTGCTGTCTGCAGGGGTTGGGAGCAGAGTAGAAGGGTTCAAAGTCATGCATTGCTCAATTGTCATGTGAGATTGGCTCAACAAAATAGTCATACAGGAAAGATGCCTAGCAGGGGAAAGATATGCCACCTTTTCTTGTAGTAAAATAATCGCGACTGCATGAGGCACTCTCAAAGTGAGAGGGTGGAATAAGACTACTGAGGCCAAAGCCTGTACTGCCATTGCAGCTGCAACTACTGCTTGTACACAGTGGGGTAAGGACCGTGCCACTGGGTCTAGTTGTGATGAATAGTAAGCAATGGGGCGTTGCTTGTCCCCATGCTGTTGTGTTAACACTGATGTCATATAACCTTGCTTACAATCTACAGTTTGGAAAACACGTTTATGATAGTTTGGTAATCCCAGAACTAATGAGGACGCTATTAACTGTTTCAGTTTGCAGAAAGCAGATTCTGCTTCTGGTGTCCATTGTAACAAATCCTGTGCTGCCATATGCTTTTTATATATCAGGTCAGTCAGAGGTGCAGATTCCAAGGCATAGTTTGGAATCCAGCTCCGGCAAAAATTAGTTGTACCCAGGAAGGACATCATTTCCTTCTTGGTAGTGGGTTTTGGTGCTTGCAAAATTGCTACTTTTCTGTCCTCATCTAATGTTCCACCTTCTTTGGATATTACATATCCCAGGTATTTGACTTGTTTTTTCCAAAGCTGCAGTTTATTTTTATTTACCTTATGTCCTTCAGCGGCTAAAAATCGTAATAGCACTATGGTATCTTCTTTACAATCTTGCTGGGTGGGGGCCGCCAGTAAGATGTCATCAACATAAAGTAAAATCTGACTGCCTCTTGGTGGGGTAAATCCCGCCAAGTTGCTTGCCATTTCTTGTGAGAATATTGTTGGACTTTCACAATATCCCTGTGGTAGTCGAGTATATGTATACCTTTTCCCCTGAAATGTGAATGCAAACCATTACTGGCTGTGGTGGGTGTATCGGTATCGAAAAGAATGCATTGCTGATGTCTACCACAGAAAATTACTTCTGTTGAGGTTTTAAATAATTCAACAGGGTGTGTGGGTCTGGCATCGTAGGTGTCCTTGGTATTACTGCATCATTTACAGCTTGTAAATCTTGGACCATACGCCATTCTCCATTTGCTTTTTTAACTGGAAATAAGGGTGTGTTACACGATGAATCAGGAAATTCTACCAGTATTCCCCCTTTAAGTAAGGCTGCTATAATAGGCTTTATTCTTGCCTCTGCTTCTTTTCTTAAGGGATACTGTCTTTTCTGTGGTCTGAATGCTGACTTTGGCGTGATAGTAACTGGTCTCACTGTACGAATAAGTCCTACATCTGACTTTCCTGTTGACCAGAGAGTCTCTGGTATATTCTGTAAGGCATTCTCTTCCTCCTTTAATAGGAGTGCTAATCAGCTGTCCTCGCTAGACTGCAAGTGCACGGCTGGGTGGGTCTGAGTTATCCAATTCAACTTCTGTATTTGTATTCCCTGCTCTGACAGTTCTAATTTTGTCTGTTTCTCCCATCTCGTGACTTTTTCTACTAGGTCTGCCCATTCTATGTTTTTGTTCTTGGTTAAGCTAACATGTGGTAATCAATTAGATTTATAAAGTGTAAAGAACTGCTGGGGCAATGAACAGCTGGCTACACTGTTCCCTTCTGTGTTCCAGTACAGATTACGCAATATCAATCTGTTTGCATGATTTTTAAACAATTCTTGCTCATATTCCTTATCAGATCCTGGTGTGTTACAATAATACAGGGTACAGTGCAACAGGTGTTGCTTATCAATGTCAAGGGAGGGGAACTTGCTGATGGCTACATTCATTAATTCTTCAGTCACAGTCCCTGGACCAGTCATAACCAAGTCCTGGCTGTACCAATAAAACATTTCACCCCTCGATTGCACTGCAAAGGTATCAATTTGTCACTGTGCTTCCATACCCTGCATGGTTGGGACTACTGCTATACTAAATAGTTGCATGAGGTCTCTGCCCAAGAGGTTTACTGGGCATTTTGCAGAAACAACAATTTTGCTTTTCTGAGTCAATCCTGAAACTGGATCAGTTATTGCAATATTACAGGAGGGGGGCTCCTGTTACAGCTGTCCATTAGCTGCTTTTACCAGTATGTAATCAGGTGACTCTGTGTTCTCTGGCAGTTTGGAGGGATGTATCAGGGTTCGTGATGCCCCTGAGTCAAACAAGAATTTGACTTCCCTCCCTTCTACCAAGAGTGTAACTTCTGGTTTTATGTCTGCTAAATAGAGCTCCAAGCTCAATAAAGCTAGGTCTAATATTTCATTTTCTTCACTGTCACTAATTTCTTGCACTTCCTCTATCTCTTCTGTCACATCCTCTACTCCCTCTATCACATCCTCATTTGTCCTTTCTCTGCTATCCCCTTCTAGTGATTCCTGACTACCATATAGTCAGTCCTCACCCTCCTTGTCTTCCGTTGTTGCCTTCTTATTTTTCTGCAATCCTTTGCCAAGTGTCCCTTTTTACCGCATTTAAAACATACACCCCTTTTCTTTCGCCCTTCAAAGTCCTCTGATCATTGATCAGATGTTTGTTTCCCTGTGCATTTTTTTGTCCTTTTTCCCGGACTGTACTACATAAACTTCTGCTCCATCTTCTACAGAAAATACTTGAGCTTTCTTTTTCTTTTTGCTATTAAAATGCCTTTCGGCATGGCTAGCATATTCAAGTAATGACTGTAACCTGCTTGTACGATGGTCTACTATGTGTTTTGTAATAAAACTGCTTATGGGTGCAATACTGCTGTTTAAAAATGCATTCTTTAACTGCTGTTCATATGGGGAATCTTGTGTTTGATCTTCAGGAACCTGCATTCCACAGTGGTTATTAAGACATTCTAATAGTCTGGCATAATACCGGTCAATAGTTTCACCTTCTTGTTGGATGCATTGATTAATGCAAGTCCAGTCTGCCCTAGGCTTCCATTCTTCAGAGATGCGGTCTGTAAGACCTTTTACTCTGTTGTCTAATTCTGCGCTGCTATGTGGGAGGGGTCTTTGTGCAGCGTCACGGGGATTCCAGTTGCCACTAATCATGTGCCAATCTGGCCCCACAATTTGTCTAACTACTTTTTCTACCTCTTCTCCATTTAAGTTATAACTCAGCCTCATTCCTTGTAAATCTTCTGAGAATTTTCTAAAATTAACTTTTGGATGGGGAATTCCCTCAGTGGCTTTCCGGATATCTTCCGGAGTCCAAGGTCTATACACTAAAATAGTTGGGTCCTGATTGTCTTGTCCTGCCTGAGGATTGGGTACATCTATGAGTGGGCATATTTTTTCTTCACTCATAGATCGTGAATGTTTAACCATTTGATATAATTCAATGCTTTCATTTGAGTTACCTGCCCTTGTTCAAGACCTGGTCCCGATGGGATCTCTAATAAATGGTTTTATTTTCACAATGTCTCGATTTTCAGTGACAACAGGATATCGTGGGGGTGGACTAACCTGTTCACTTGCTTCATATTCTGGTAAGGGAGGTGGAGGGGGCGATGCTATTACTAAGTTATTGTCCTCCTTATCTAAAAACATTGTTTTTGAATTGTTGTTCTTTTGTTCACTACAATTTACTTCCTCAATCCACCTGTGTGCCTGAGGAATTCCTAATTTGCGTTGCTTTTTTACCCGACCTTTGGAATCAGTTTTAAGCTGTTTGACAAGTTTGATAAGCAAGGATTTTTCTAATTTTCCATCAAATTCATATTTATTAACCCATTTTGAATAATATTTAATATTGTCGGCACGCTGCGATTGCATGTATTTTGCGTCTTCTGTTAATGGCGAATTTTGGGTTTTTTTTGTGCAATTATTACCCATTTTGTTCTACCCTTTTGATCGTTACGTAACTTCTCTGATTTTTATTGTGGTACCACGGATTTTGTTATAGTCTCTTCAGAATGACTGCCTACCTATTCTGTTTCTCCTGATCTATGGCAAGACAGTAATCTTTTCTGTCCCTGACTTGTAAAATACAGTCTTGACAAAAACAATACAAATCTAGTCCCTGATCTAAAACAGAAAACAGAAAAAAGTAGATTCACCTTACCTGAGCCCACGTGATTGATCACCAATTCGGAGACCCGTCCTTCAGTCGCAGATCAGAAAGTGGCTGGCCTCTTTTGTACGACAATTCAGTCGGAGGGCTTTTCAAATAAGAAGAACCAATTTGGTTTCTTCCCCGTACGGTTTCAACCACCTGGCCCGTCTGATCCGAGGTGAAGAGAGGGTTTCGGTCCGAAGGACCAATCTGTCAAAGGAAAAAACTTCAAAGACCAATTCACGTAAGGTTCAAGTATGGCACCCTTTATTACTTGCAGCAAGGAGACAAAGCATGCAGATACAGGATTTGTCTGATTTACTAGTGAGCAGTATTCTACTTTTATACAATTCTATGAAATGTTACTATTCTATTGTTGACGTAGTTAGACACAGTTTTCTGTATTACTCCACAGAAAATATTACTTAGATTTCCTGCTGACATGTTCAGATTTAAAACTTACTATGTGTTACATAGAAAATGTTACTTAGATTTCCTGCTGACATGACTGGATTATTGTTGATTTACAAAAACATTTGAGAAAAACAACCTGGCCTTGGGGCTTATTTTTAGCCCACTACAATCTTTCTATTCTTCAATTGTGCAGTTCTAATATATATGTGTTACATTTTACCTAGATTCAAGGTACTTTTCTAGCTTAGGTACAAGTAATGCTGACTACGGTTTTTACTTTCAAGCAGCCTTTGTTTTCATTATCAATAGCTTCAGTAACTGTGTACTTTCTCATGGCATAAGCAGAAAATCAATAACTCTTTGTTAAGTCTCATGACACTAGTAGAAAACACTTCTTATTATTTTCATGACAATAGCAGAAATCAAATGCTTCTTGTTAATTTCCATGGCATAAGCAGATCATAGCTGCGCATATTTTCATGACATAAGCAGGATTGGAATGTCTCTAGTAGCTATGCAGATTCACGCAGTGTGAACAGAATAAATGTATTAACCCTTTTAAACCTCGAATGCACTAAGCATGCATGCTACTAATACATATTTTTCTAACAGTATGCACGGTGTTTGTGTGTGTGTCTGTCTGTCTTTGTGTGTGCAGGTGTGCTTTGTGTGTGTGTGTGTGTGTGTGTGTGTGTGTGTGTGTGTGTGTGTGTGTGTGTGTGTGTGTGTGTGTGTGAGTGTGTGTGTCTTTATGTCTGTCAGTCTGTATGTCTGCCTTGTACACCTCTATGAGTATGTGTGCTATCCATGTGTGTGTTGTCTGTGCATGTCTGTTTATTATCAAAAAATTACATTTGTTATGGAAAACATTTACACTTTGGCGAGTACCATATATTGATATTCTCAGTGAACTGAAATGAGAGCAGATGTTTTATAGCCACTTAGGTTCAAACTGAGGCATTGTCACAAGGGAAGAAGAAATATTACAGCTGTACCAACATAATGCTTCTAGGCTCACTCTGCTGCCTTTTAGAATTTCATTTTATTTTTAGTGAATATAAGAATACTTAAATTTATCCTGAACAGAGATATGTCCAAAGGTAAAGCAGACAAAAACCTACAAAATCATTTAAAGGGCAAAAATGAAGTATTATCCATTCCACAAAATTAATGTTTTTCCACAGTATTTCTGTTCCAACAAAAAAGGGAGAATCGGGAACTCAGATTCAGAAGTACCTGACAAGCAAAATCATTCCAGACAATAGTGACACAGCTAAGTACAGACTGATGTATGTAATCATCCCTTGGTACCGCTTTTATCCCCTCAGGATATGATGTTAAAATTATTTTATTGCCAAAATATCACAATACTACTACTACTACATTAGTCAGAAAGGCACAACAATAAATGACAAATAGTTATAGAGATAAAAAACTGTATTAGCTGTTTATATCCAAGAGGAATAGGAACAGAATGGCTGGGACCTTGAAAGAACCTGCAGGAAATTACTCTCTGTTGATAATAAATAAATGAATCCCAAATGTTTTGCAGGACACAAGCAGAAGTTATCGTGTAACCTAGTTCAAGACTCTTATCTTCCCTCAAATGTGTTGATTATCCAAAAAAGTTGTATTTTGTCTGCAACTTATGACCAGATATGGTTCAAAAGATACTTCATTTCTTAGATTGTAAGTACTATATGTTATTTCCTGGACTAGAGAGATAACAAGCATTCTCTAGGGACATGCTGTCTACCTTGTAGGTCTCCAGTAAACCAATTAAATCTTAGATCTATAGTGCAAGAGAAAACAAATTGCCAGTTCTAACTCCAGCTTTCTCTTGGAACTGATAGCGATTCAGCAAATGTTATTTTCCTTTGCAGGGAATAAATGCAATTCAGTGAATTTGGATATCATTTTTTTTTACCTGAGAATGTTTTGAAGGGCTGTTTACACAGAACTCCATGCTTATGAAACGCTGGTTATAAAGAGTAGTTATCGATGTTGTTTATTTTTAACGTTGCCTAATAAAACTTAACAGACATAAAAATGATTTCAGTAAACTTACGTTGCATCCTTCAGATCCTGTGCAGGTTTGCCCTTTTTAACCATTCTGTTCATAGTTATTTGCATTCTTAAACCTCTATAACCTCCCCCTGTTGATTAATTGGTAAGTCCAATATGTCTGGTCACTGATATCTATACAGCTTATGCTACTAGTCGTTTCCCTTTACTGTCATTGTAAAGAAGCTTTCCCCAGTAATTGTGATAATTGTAAACAGTTTATGCTAATAATCCTCATCAAGTAATTATCTTATGATGTTACAATGATGTTATATTTTACATGACTGTATTCGGTGAATATAAACCAGCTTACAGGAAGTAAGAACATCTCATTTTAATAATATTTGATACACTTGTACACATTGCAAGACTTCTTGCAGGGTGAAGTCTTCATTTCCCAAAATGTGATTAAGAATGTTTCTAGCCTCGTAACAACATCTCTGCAATGGAGGGAAGCCAGCTGAAGATGTCTGTTTGTGGAGGGCCATCACCCTAAATGGATGAGCTTACCGGAAGACATAGAACAACTAGAAGAAATGAAGGAAAATCCCTTTGAAAAAGATGATACGACAGAATAGCACATCTGACTTGCTTGTAGTTAATAGGAATGAACAAAGTTAACATTCTTTCATATAAAGGAATGTTAAAACTCTAGAATGCGAAAGCATGTCCTGAAAATTAGATTTGGATAATAAGGAGAGAATTATTGATATACATTATAAAAATTAGTATTTTTTTATTAAAACTACCATTAAAAATCCTAAAGCATTATGTGGGTTTGTATTTATTCAGTAGATAGATGTAGAATGAAGGAATAGGTGGACAGAGACTGGTATATTTTCTTGCAGATGATACACATGGAAAATGTAGACTGAGCAGGAAAATCTGTGACCCCAGCAAACACATAGATAAGAAGTATGCCAACCCCAGATGAACAGATTTTGGATAAAACTGCTGATGTACATTGACTTCCACATATTACATATAA
This sequence comes from Protopterus annectens, assembly GCF_019279795.1. Classification (NCBI taxonomy): domain Eukaryota; kingdom Metazoa; phylum Chordata; order Ceratodontiformes; family Protopteridae; genus Protopterus; species Protopterus annectens. The sequence continues at coordinate 1,611,150,716 of NC_056725.1, forward strand.
ATTCTAATGCATTTCTTGCATATATCTTTCAGCATGTTATCAGAATTAGTTGACTTTTTTCTAGAATTATTTCATCATACTGAAGCCTTCTCCATCAGACCTACTGTCATCAGTAAGAAACTGTTCTACTATCTTTGTAATGGAAATATCTAGACTTCTTAGTCTTTTAGCTAAACTACCATGTGAAAGAGATTTCTTGCAGACCTAAATCAACCATCCTAGGACATTTGATCTGCAAATGTTATCATTTAGATGAAAATCCATATAACTTCAAGTAGGAATATTTAACCCCAAATCAGAATTGCTGGTACCTCTTGCTAGCTAGGGTAGGGACATGCACATACCTCTCAACCTCTTAGTGGAAGAAATTTGGACAAAGGCCAAGGGGGGGGGCAAAGGCCCAAAAATAAGGACATATTTTAAATATTGCTCTTATAAAGCTAGAAAGTTGCTAGAGTAACAGGATTTGTTTTAACATACATTTTCTGAAGGATTTGAAGTCTGAAACTCAAATGTATGTCATTAGTTAGTGACTTCAGTCCTCAGATCATCCTAGAGATTTGCCAGAAAGCCACAAATTTATGAGGAATACACCAAAAATAGGAGCCGAAAATCTGGACAGTTGAGAAGTATGGCAAGCATGGAAATTTTGTGTAATATTTTGACTAGATTATGTGATCATTTTTGATTTATTCTACTATGATGATGCTGCTCAATAAATGTGCCATGAGAATCATTTTTCAGAGCTAACATTGAAGCAGCATTTTACCACTGTGAGCAGTAAACAACTGTGAAACATGGAGTGCTTTTGTCTGCTCAAAAAAAAGGAGTAGGGTATGTGTCTCTTACTGCTGAGGGATAGAAGCTAGACATATGCTATACAATTCCAGAAGGATGCAGAATGTTAAAGTTAATATACTCACCTAACCCCCCCCCACACACACACACACACATATTCAAACACACACTTGCACATATGCATGTGCATGCAAACACACACATTCAAACACACGCACACATGCACACACGCACAGACGCGCGCACACACACACACACACACATACACACACACACACACACACATGCAAACGCACACACGCACACACACACACACACACACACACACACACACACACACACACACACACATGCAAACACACACACGCACACACACACACACACACACACACACACACACACACACACACACACACACACACACACACACGCACACACAAGCATTCAAACACACACTTGCACATATGCAGGCACACACACGTACACACACACGCACACACGCAGACACAGGTAAGTTCAAAATGGCAATGAAAATCTTATATGAGGAAATAGAGGCAGAGGGAAAAAAGTTTCATGTCTGCATATAAAACAGAGTTTATTATTGGAATATTAACTGATGTAGCACAGGACACAAGTACATCTAAAAACATGGTCACATGACAGAAATTAAAGGTTGAATGGATCAGAACTGATATCCAGGAAATTGTTTAAATACAATCAGCAACAGAGAATCAGCTAGAAACCAACATTAATAGTATGAAGATGCTGGAATTAGAGGTGGACATATTAAAGTGACCAATTACTTAGGCAGAAAAAAGCTGAAGAAGAAACAATTCCAAAATTATAGAAGCCCCAAAACAAAAGAAAATGCGTATTTTGAGTATTTTATGAGAGAGATAGTAAATCATTTGAACCTTTCATATTTAATTGATGTCTTTAGGCACATAATCCAAAAAGTAGAAGAAATGACTAGGATCTAAAGAAAGGCTTGCTGAAGACAGTCTGGGACCTTCCATTTAACTTGCTTGCAAAATGAAGGGTGTGTGATCCAGCTCATGATACCTACCGAAGTACTAGGATCATGTCTGTCCTAATGTACCCCCCAGTGCTGAATTTTGGATGAAGAGGTCAGTGCTGAAAATTCATAAGTGAAGCTTTGTGAATTTGGGATTAGCATCACAGATACCACTAGAGGGTAAGTAATGAGCTGAGAGCACTAAAGAGGCAAAGCAGTAGGAGAAAAGTATCCAGAGGCCTGACTGATCAATTAAAAGGAGAGGAAGGCTCCACAGCTGGATGCAACCTGCTTCAGTCCTAAAGTAAATGCAGTCTAGACTGGGTCAGACTCCAGAGCATTGAGAAGGCTAATGGACTAGCTGATGGGTCATGCCCAACAAGAAGTACATCAACAACAATTAAAGAAGAAGACCAATTCAAACCCTTATTTAGTTTATTATTTTGTGAAGGATTTAATCATTTTGCTTTATGTGTTCTTTGTGAATTTGTTATTTCCTATATTGTTTCTCATTATATAAGGTTAGTTTAACAGAATTACCAAAGAAAATGGCAGTGACAGGCCACACAATATTTAAATTTGGAGAGGGGTATGGAAAAAAGAGGAATGCAGTATCCAGAAACAGATGCCATGCAGGAGTTAAAGCTAATGTGAGGGGGAGAAGTTCATTCAGATAAAGGAAAGTCTGAACCACATGCACTGTTTAGAAAGTAGTATTGTATTGGAGATAGAGAGGGAAGAGCAACTTGAAAGAAAATCTGTACAAGAATCGCCAGGATCAACTATATGGAAATATATGGTCAGGACATGAAGTATTTCACTACAGATGTATTTCTGTCTTGATTAAAAGATATGTAAACATGGTGATCTCTTGAACACTATTACACTTAAGTCTCTTTATCCAGTTATGGGTTTCTAGCATATTCAATATTATTGTGGCGCTTTGTAAACTATTAACTAAATGGGAAGAGTTCATCTGGATGATGCATGCATGCAGACACTACAAGTGTCTCCTTGCTGGTACAGATTGGACTAATAAATGCAAGATTATTGAGTGTTTTTTCTTTTACCTGCACTAATTAGATTGGGCAATTCAGCCATATTCAGTGGTTCTTTGCAAGACTTATGCTACTGACCTCTTTACTGGGTTCTTGCAAGACCTGTTCAAAAGACTATGGCTGTTAACACAGAGGATTAAGTCTCTGCATTGTTAATGAGATGCTTCCTGCAGTGAAGGGATGGGGTTTGGTTAAGTCCACCTCCATCTGGCTATTGTGTGACTCTAAGCAAGTCCCTTAACCAATGTATGCTCAGAGGTCACCCCTGAAAAAGGACACTTTTGTCAAGTGGGCTTACCCAGTTAAAAATGCATAAAAAATAAAATCATGTGGCTGTTGATTGGAGGTATACTTGAAATTGGTAAATCCAAAAAAAAAAAGAAATGGTACAAGCAATGCTAAGAAAAGTTCTTCTGCTCTAACTCGATGAAGTTCACTTGCATGTGCCAAAACATCATCAAGATGTTGCAACAAAAAATGTATGGATGTCTTGTTCAGTTTTTATTTATTTTATTTACTGGGGGGGTGTCATGAGGCTAGTTACTGCTTGGTCTCTAAGAAGAGGTGTATATTTTAATTGAATTTTTGATTGGTTTTCTTTTTATTTAAGGGTATGTATTGATTCTTTTAATTTATCTTATGAAGTTCCAGTATTGTTGGTGGGACGAAATCCTGTACTACTGGTTTTAAGTATAATTTTCTAAATAAACCTGCGTTTTCTACATCCAGTTGCCTATTTCTTTTTTGTTCACTTTTTATAGCAACAGAAAGAATGATTCAACTTAGTAGGGGTAACTCCCTGCTATTCCTAGCACTTAAAGCCATCATATTTCTTCAGTAATACGTATCCAGTTCCATGGCATGTAGCTTTGGAACATTGCACCATATGATGGGATGAAGGAGGAAAGAAAAGGTGATGCCCATTTGCTTCTCACAGGGGTTGAGGGAGTAAGATGGACTGACAGGAGAGCTGATCTGTGAGGCCATCAGTAATAATGTAACCATAACAGCATAGCATTGCATTTCTTTGCTCAGAAATAATCAGAGACAAAGCCAAAAGTAATAAGGAATAAAAACCAAAATCAGGAAGTCTTGTTTTAAATATAACTCTAATTCATTAAGAAAGTTGATAGCACAACATATTGTCCATCAGCATGCTTTTTTTGAAGAATAACATATGAAACTCTAATGTCTGTTATTATTGACTGACAGTAATGCTCAGTGATTTAACAGGGCAGGTACAGGGCAAAATATATAATTCAAATCAGGTATATTCTGGAAAATCAGGTAGAGTTGAGGGCTATGCTTGATGGAGAACATTTGCTGTTCAAGTGGGTGAGCACTATGTGTAGGTGTCACAACTTAGGTGGGGATGTGTCCCTGGTTGTATTTGCATGTCCACCTAGAAACTTCATTCAGCATGGCGGTGGGTGGTAGTACTAAGTAGAAAAAAGTCCTGAGTGATAACTTTTCAAGGGGGTCAGCTACGTGTCCTTCTATAGGACCAGTATCCCCTTCATGATCTGCAGGTAGGCCCATCAGTGAACAATACTGTGTGAAAAAGTCCAACCCTGTCATTGTTTTCATGAATTTCTGATCCTCTTCTCTCCCTGCCAGCAACCCCCTTCTGTGGTAGTAGTATTAGACATGGGGTGGAAATATAAAGACTGCTACTGGGCAAGCCAGTTGCCAACTGCTGCCAGGGCACCAAAAAAATGTATCTGTTAAAATGAAAAAGCATTTCAAAGCAAAATAAATATTTCTTAAAAAGTACTTACTAAGTGATAGCTAATATCATAAAAATGTGGGTCTATATCACATAGTCTAAGTCTTATAACTTTGAACACGTAATGTTCGGACCATTATGTTCGAAGTTACAAAACTTCAACTATGAATAAAAAAAACAACGGAAAAGAAAATAAACTGTTTTAAGCAGGGAGCAAGCCCCATTGCACCCCCCTGCTATTTAAATATACCAACTCCGAGATCGCATCCCATTGAACAATATGGAAACCACCACTTATGGAGATTTCCATTGAAGTGCTCGAACTTTTACAAATTCGAACTTATGGTCTCGACCATAACAGGTTCGAACTTGTAAAAGTTTGACTACATGATAAGAATGCAAATGTATATGAAAGAAAGAAAAGTGTCAAAGCATTTCAAATATATATGTGTATGTGTGTGTGCCTGTGTGTCTACATGTAGCTTTCTCTCTCGCACTCTCTCTCTCTCTCTCTAACTATATACATGCATGTATGTGTGTTTGTGTATATATATATATATATATATATATATATATATATATATATATATATATATATGTGTGTATATCTATATATATATCTATATATATATCTATCTATATATATATATATATCTATATATATATATATATATATATATACATATACATACATATGGTTTCACTTTATAATCTCGAAATACTAAAATATCGAATTTCAGTATCTCGAGACCATAAAGGTGAATTTTTAAAATCACGAAACTCCATAACCACAAATCCAGAAATGTTGAATTCATGGTTATGGTGTTCCGGTATTTGGCGTGGGATGTAGTATGCACAGAATGTACAGTTTAGTGTGTGGATTTGGCTGGTATGTAAGGTAAGTGAGTATTTTGTTAGGGTTTTAGGTATTTGTTTGAGTGTATGTGAGTGTGTTTGGAAGTTTTATGTGTGGATTAGGATAGACAGTTAAAAGTATGAGTGTTTATGTGTTGAAAGTGGTGGTGTTTGTATATTTGTGATGTGTGTATCCGAGGGTACTGTAGAGTGTCTAGTGGTGAGTTTTCTGTCTTTTTCTGTTTGGTGTGATCTCGAAGTTAGTATATATAAGTAGGGAGTGTGTGGGGGTGCAGGGGGGCTTGCCCCTCTGCTTATATGTAGTGTAGGTTTGTTGATTTGTATTTTTGTGTTTGTGAGTGTTTTGTTTGTTTATTTGTTGTAGTGTGGGTAGGATGGTGTATATGTTGTGTGGTGCATGGTGTGTTTATGTTCACGAAGTTGTGTTTCGTGGTTTTGGGGTTTCGGGATTTCAAACGTTCGACTTTATGGTCTCGAGATACTGAAGCTCAATATTTCAATATTTCAAGATTATATAGTGGAACCATATATATATATATATATATATATATATATATATATATATATATATATGTATGTGTGTGTGTGTGTGTGTGTGTGTGTATGTATATATATATATATATATGTATATATATATATATATATATATATATATATATATATATATATATATATGTATATATATAAGAACACATACACACACATGTGTGTGTATGATTAATATAAGTTCAAGGCACATTATCGAATGCAACATCATCAGAAATTGATACAGGGATAAAGAAAACATCAACTTCTCAACCATCAAAAATACATGCAAAATGCCAGTGTTTTTACAAGAGGGAAGCCCCCTTAACATCCTTTTTATCCCCCTATCTGTAAAGGTGCTAATTTGTGATCACACAACAAGGTAAAGGGAAACATATTTACCTGCACTGATCTACAGTCATGCTTACATGGATCTGTGCTGTTCTTTAAAAACAGTATGCTCTCAAGCACTCTGAAACTCTAATATTACCTGACACAAAATCCATTACCTTTAATACTTTAAAACTGCAGGAAACAAAACATTTCATTTCTCTACTGATATTGTTCAATATATGCATTCATTGACAGGTAATTCAGTATGAGTCTGCACGCACATGTATATGAGTGTGTGTGTGTGTGTGTGTGTGTGTGTGTGTGTGTGTGTGTGTGTGTGTGTGTGGTGTAAGCTCAATACAGTGCAATCATTTTTTTTTCTGATTGGAGTCCAGGACTGCTTTTGTTTATTTTTAAATATATAATATTCTTCATGAGACAATAATATCCACTTCAGGTGTTCTAGTCTAAATCTCTATCAGTATTTTCTATGATTCCATGTCAAATGCTAAAGCTATTATATACCCACAGACCCTCTCCAGTCCATAAATCTTGATTATTTAAAGTAGTGCATTATATTCATTTGAGAAGATCTTGCAATCAGGGATTTATGCATTTGGTGCTGTCCTTTAGTGCTTTCCAGATATTCCACACATTTCCTTTTGAAGTAAACTCACAATTTTTCTGTCTGTAAGGCCAACGACAAAGGTGAGTAATTTACATTTGTTTTCATAATTGACACATTTTGAGGGGAATAATATTTTCTTTTTCTAGTATGAAGTTAGTGATAATAGTTCTGTCTTTTCTTCACTTAGTCCTCTAAGAAATACTCGTCACATGTCGCAGTCGTATTCCAGTTACCTTTCTGGAGTTATTTTGACAGCTTTTCTTCTTTAAAAGGACTATGATAACAACTTTCATCCTGTATTCATCTGCAAATAGCTTTGCAATGACCTCTTATCAAAATGATTAAATCTTGAGTATAAGTACTGATTTAATTCCTTTGTTTTTTATTTACTCTGCTATGGCTCAGTGCCCGTCATCATCCTTTAACTATCACTGTTCATCTGTTTGGAAGCCATTAGTCTCTTATTTATCTAAAGTGACTTAATTTCTTAGGCTGCACTGATGTTGTAGATGGATGTGTAGGCATGGAGGATGAGCAGGCCCATCTTATGGGTAGATGTGCATACTTGGATGCATCTTGTGTGTAATCCCTGTTGGAAGCCAAGAGCACATGAGGATAGTATCCTCAGAAAGGCAGGTCTCTAGCTGAGACACTGGGGAAGTGAAATGATATTCCAGCTAGTCTAATGCATACCTTTCACTGGGTTTGTGTGGTTCATATGGAGGTCTCACCACAGGAGCAAAAAGAGTCCTGAGCAGAAGCAACATGTTGCTGTTTCTGCGTGCCTCAGTCAATCACCTCACTGGCCTTAGATGTGGGTCTGGGAAAGTCCAGAGGTAGTTATTCAGATCTGGAAAACCCCTTATATGATTTGAGGCCACAGGCATGCCTCTCAACCTTTTAAAACAAGAAATCTGGACAAAGCCATAAATAATGGGGGACAAAGGTCCAAAATAGGGACAAATTTTAAATATCGCCCTTATAAACTTAGAAAGAAGCTCTACAGGTAGGAAGAAGAAGTACAATCTTAACTTTAAACAGCGAGAAGCTCTACATTCCCTTCGCAATAATTGTAACATTGTCATTCGTCCTGCTGACAAAGGAGGGGGGATATTTTTTTTTGATACAGACAGGTACAGTCATGACATGTTACAGATGCTGGCTGATGACAGATTTTATGAATCCATTACCAACAGTAGAGTAGACACTATCATCCACTACATACAGTCCACACTCATTGAACTTCTCAGTAATGGGGCCATTGACCACACTTTATTTGATTTCCTTAACGTCATGCACCCCCTGATACCGAGCATTCAGGGTCTCCCTAAGGTCCATAAAGACCTGCAGCATCCTCCTTTGAGACCCATAGTTGCAGGCAGGGGGTGGTCCACTGAACCCCTATCACTCTTTGTTGAAGCTCAACTTAGACCTTTGGTTGATGCCAATTGTTTCATTCTTAGAGACACCAAACAGTTCTTGCTTGACTTGTATCAATATGTCAACTTCTGCTCCGATGTTGAAGATCTGCTCTGGGTGACAATGGATGTTCAGTCCTTATTTACCGTTATACCCAATGTGGAGGGAAAGGAGATGGTTGGTGCTTACATGAGGAGATCCACGTTACCTCTGGACCATGATGTTGATTTAATCCTTTTGTTACTGGGGATAATCCTTGATTCTAACATATTCTGCTTTCAAGAGAAGACCTTTTTACAGCGGGATGGCGTAGCCATGGGCACTTCATGTGCCAATAGCTACGCCAACCTGGTCATGGCAGAGTGGGAGTATCGTCACTTGTTCCAGAATGATTTGTACAGGGAGTTTGTGCCTTTCTACAGGCGTTTTGTAGACGATCTCTTTTTCGTCTGGAGGGGCACACCAATACAACTAGAGTGTTTTTTTACACAGGTGAACAATTCTATTACATTCCTGAACTTTACCATGGAATGGTCATGCACCACCATTCCCTTCCTGGATGTCTATATAGACAAATTACCTGGTGGGATTGTCAACACAGGAGTGTATCGCAAGACCTGTTATAGGAACACATTGTTACACCGCTCCAGTATGCACCCTGGTTTTGTCTATAACAACATTGTGAAAGGACAGTCCATGCGTGTGTCTAGATATACACCTGAAGACTCTTATCTGGAAATGGAACTGGAAGATCTAGGAATGAAATTTACAGAGCATGGATATAGTAACTTGGATATTATCAGAGGGATGGACAGTATTCCCAGCCTCAGGGAGAATAGAGCGAAGCCCTACTTTTCTGAAGGGGCTATGGAAATGTATACAGCTGATATGAGTCATAATCACATTAAGAATGGTTTTCTTACAAACAACAACATTACTTTTCCTATTTATTATACTAGAGACATTGGTGCAGTTAAAGATATCTTTTCTAGGCACTGGCATGTCTTGTCAGTTGATCCCATTATTAAGGGACTTACAGGAGAACGACCCAAGTTCGTCTATCGCAATAAGCAGAACCTTAAGAGTCTACTTTGTTATCCTAGAGCACAACATGCCCAATTAACCACACAAGGACCCTATATGGTACCCTGCAACAGGTGCAATTTTTGCTCATACATACTTTCTGATCCTGTGTTTGTTCACCCGTATGGATCTGGCACACACTACATCCGGACGAGGGGTAGTTGCATGTCCAAAGATGTGGTTTACCTTGCATCCTGTACATCATGTCCAGCCTACTATGTAGGCAAGATGAACCGGATACTGAGAGACAGGATACGAGAGCATGTGTACCATACGAGGAAGGGCAACCTACACAATGCATTAGCTAAACACATCAGTGAGAGAGGTGTAGAGCATCAGTTTAGATTTAGGATCTTAGAACAGATTTCCAAAACACACAGGAGAGGAGACACCTGTAACTACACTGAAACTAGAGAAATTCATTGGATTATTAAATTCAGGGCTGATCTACCACCAGGATTAAATGGGAAAGTCCCTTTACGTCCACTACTGAAATCCAGGAGATTAGGGAATAAGAGATGTTAGTATAGTGCTAGCACTGTTTTATATTCATTTTATTTCTCTTTTTATCTTTATTTCTAAGTATCTTATTGATTGTACATCATTATCAAGACTTATATGGTTTTAATATAATATTATATTTGTTTGCATTATGAATATTATTTTAAATGGATTCTTTAAATAAGTCTTGTATCTTTAAAGAGTATCTGTGATTTTGGCGCCTTTTTGTATATTTAAATCAGCAGCCTTTAATGTTATTTGTCATAAGGTCTGAAGAAGCTATGTTTGCGAAAGCGCTTACCTGTTTATACTAAAATAAACCTGATTTTTAATACGTTCTGCTTATTTTTGGATTATCAGTCATTGGATTTGGAACGCCTTTGAGCTTGGAACTATTGGAACCCTTCATTGCTTTGCTCAGCGGTCACTGACTTTATTTTAATCAAACTTAGAAAGTTGATAGAATAACAGGTTTTGTGTTAGCATGAAATTTCTGAAGGGTATGAAGTCTGAAACCCAAATGCCTGCCATTATTTTCTGACTTCAGTCTTTAATGACTTGCCAATGTTTTTCCAGAAAACCACAATTTCATGAAAAATGGACCAAAAATACAAAGCAAAAATCTGGACATTCTGTGAAAATGTGTACAGTTGAAAGGCATGGTGGGGAGGTAGCTAATTATCAGCAGTGGGGAAACAAAACTTCAGTAAAAATATATTTCCCTGTTCCAACGATATGATGGCAGCATGAAAGAAACTGTATAAACAAAAAGGATTACATCTATTTTGATGTCAATATGTATAATTTAACAGCAGTAAATGCCTTAGAATTAAGCATTTTTATGAATGTGTGGCATGTGTGAGACTGTGTAAAATGAAGAACTTAGTTTTGCATTTTAGTATGTACAGTGGTGAAGATGTTTCACTTAGCTACACCATTGCCTGATGGCACAGGAAAAGGAATAGCTAACCATTAACTTTCCTTTATCACTTCATTTCATAAACACCTTCATTTTCAAAATGATACATTTAGGCAACTGCATCACCTTGTATCCATTGCTAAAAGTCAAAGCTTTCCAGTGAAATTACAAATGTTTCACAGGACAGCAGTATCTCCCCTGAGGTCCATCTCTACTCCTCTCCTCACAGTATCAACTGTTTTTGCAATACAGCACCATTCATCACGAATCTCCTATGTAAAATCAAAAACAACTTAATGACCAGTTTCAAAACTTACATGAAGACTATATTCTGAGAACTAAGCCGATACAGGAATACAGAAAGGAGATTTTTTTTATTAGAGATGACTACAAGCAGGGGTACAGAAAACAGGCAAGAGGGGGTGGAATTTACTGGAGAAAATAGGCAGAGGAACCTAAATATTGGGAGCAAATGACAGGAAGTGTCTTAAGTTGGTATAACTGGTTTTATATCCTGTGTGTTATCTGACTATCTCAAGGATTACTTGCATAAAATTAGACCCTCTTAGTATAACAGCCTGCATATCATTGCTGGAGCCTTCCTGTGTCCTGACAGAGTGCTCTTCAAACTATCTGGAGATATACAGAGCTGAGTATATTTTTCTGGCACTTCAGAGTTGTGTACTGGTAATTGTTGTTTGACTAATTTTATATCATTGCTGGCTGACTTCAGAGTTGTGCACTATTTTTGCTTCACTGTATAGTTTTTCAGATCTCTGCTGAGGGTGTTGGTTTTCCCAAACTCACTCTCCCTATTCCTGTCTTGTTGTTTAAATTTGGAGGCCTTTGCAGTTGTCCGCACAACTGTAGATTTGATCTGGGACACTCCCCCCAGTCCCATCTCTTTACCTCATTCTACCTAATAGACTCCTTATGCACTTGTTTTTAGTCATCTTTAATTTAATTGCATTTGTTAAACTGTTTGGTCTAACATTGCTACATACTCAAGTGTGCTAGCTTGCATTGCATTTGAATTGCTTTTATTGCTGTTTTAGCTACTTTTCTGTATATATATATATATATATATATATATATATATATATATATATATGGTTCTACCTCACTTCAACGACACGCCGGAACATCGACAGGGAAATCGCGAGCCCCAGAAGATCGACAGCGCAGAAGACCGACGCGACGGGACCTAGAAGATCGACAAGCAGAAGACCGACCCGACGGATGAAAGCACCGGCGCGAGGATGCGAAATGGGAAAGGCTGTGTAAGTATCGCGGTAGACGGACGTTAGGGTGCGAGTAAGGTAAGTGGGGATAGGGGTGGGTTAAGTGAGTTAGGTTAGGGAGCGGGTCAGGTAAGTGTGCGGTAGTGATTGTGTTTGGGTTAGGATAAGTGAGTTAGGGTTAGGAGGTCAGGTAAGTGTGCGTAGTGATTGTGTTTGGGTTAGGGGATAAGTGAGTTAGTAGTGTGGACCTTAGGGTGGTTTAGTGTGGGTTTGTAGGGTGTGTGTTGTGTGTGTTTTGGTTGTTGATTGTGGTGTGTGAAGTGTGTTTGCGGTTATGTGGTGTCGGTGATTGTCGGTGTTGTGGTGTTTCGTTTATGTGAGGTAGAACCATATATATACATATACATACATATATATTAAAAGAAAAATACCTTTCCTGTAACTAGTGTAGTCCAGATTCAGATTTGCTGTATCCAGGACTGTATGTAAGCTTCTGAGCCCCCCCCCCCAAGCTTTCTGTGTTGGAGGGAAGCCTTCTAGCTTATCAGTGGGAGTGGTAAGCACTAGGTAACCTATCTACCACATAAGGAATGGCTCTGGCCCAGAAATTGTAGTCATTGGCTGTTTGGGTAGTTTTTCCATCTCTCTCAACCTTCTGATTTAAAAGCCCTCATTTGCACTGGTTTCCCCCCTTTCCTGTAACTAGTTTAGTTCAGATACAGATTCTTAGTTTTAGCACTTGAATTTGCTTATTTGTGATCAGCACTTGTTCAGAACTTGTAAGCACTAAATAACCTACTAATTACTACAGCACTCAACCTTCCTCATTACCTAGAGGAAAACGGTTTTGGTACTTACTTTCCTCACTTGCTTAGAGAAAAACAGCTCTTGTACTCTTTCCTCACTTATCTAGAGGAAAATAGATTTTTATTCAGGCATGTCCAAGGGTCAGCTCCCAGTGTTCTCTCCTGTCTATCTGATGAATCTGGGCATCATGGGGCAATGTAGAAATTGCCTCATGTACACAGACAACCCTCTCCTCCTTCCACCCAACACTACAACCTGTGAAAGATGCACTTATCTAGCCAAACTGGAGGTAAAGCTCTCTCCAATCAAGACTGAACTTGACAGTCAAGAGGAGAAGATAAACATTTGCACCACACCACACTCATCACATAGTCTCACTAAATCTACACCAACAAAATCCACACATAGTAACACAAAAACATTCGCGGAGGCTCTCAATAATAATCTGTCTAACCAACAGAGACCACCAAAGCAGAAACGCAAGCAACCTCCATCCCCCAACACAACCCAAATGACACATAACCCACAGACTCAGTGTGCCACTCAATCACAGCCAATAAGGCAAAACAACGTACCCAACACACTAGTCATAGGTGACTCTATAGTCAGACACACTGATGTCCCACTCACCAGGCATAACAAGGAGAAGGTTACTGTCAGCTGCCTATCGGGTGCCAGGATCCACCACATAACTCACGCACTCAGGTCACTCCACAACAAGTACAAATATGACTCTGTCATTGTCCATGTTGGTGTGAATGACCTGAGATGTACCTCCCTGGACTACATGAAAAGAGACATGGAAAAGCTCTCCAATCTTGTAGCCCAGGCAGATATGACCCTAGCCCCGAGTAGCATTCTGCCATCACCCAGAATGATGCCGCAGTACAAGGACAAAATGATTGACTTCAACAATTGGCTAAGCTTCTAGTGCCATTCTAAAGGGATCCAGTATCTGTCTGCCTGGGATGACATGGTCGACAGACCATGATGCTTTGCCAGAGATGGCCTGCACCTGTCACCCATGGGATTCCGGATACTGGCTAAGGTTCTTTCCACCCCTATAGTGCCTTTTTTAGGTGAGGTTCAAATGACAAATTCACCACTGTAACAGGAACAGGCAAGCAAAAACTCTGGGTGATGCTACTCAATGCTAGAATTCTTAATCTCAAAATGCACTCACTCGAGGCACTCCTTAAAATGGAGAACATCGATATCTGTGCAGTGACTGAGACCTGGTTCAAGGCTCCAGAGAGCACCCCTGCACTACCAGGCTATAACTCATACCACACTTTTCGGCCATGTAACCTAGACCGGAATACTAAAGGCAGAGGTGTGTCCATATTCATTAAGGATATCCACATCTTCAGGCTAGTTGCTCAGCATAATGCAGCTGAGTTTATCCAAGTGCATCTAACTCTGGGCAAAACTGCCATCCAAATTGTAGCTTGCTACAGATCACCCACCATGCCCCAGGATTCCCACACCTCTTTTCTTGATGTACTGGAAAATATTAGGATTCAACCAAACACCCTAATGGATGATTTCAACTACCCTACCATTAACTGGGAAAACTACTCATGTACTAACTCCTTCGCTCAACGCTTTCTGGAATTCATAAACTCCAATGCCCTGGATCAACTTATCCACACCCCCACCAGGGGCAACAATATCCTAGATCTAGTCATTACCAACATGAGTGACGGTGTTCCACACCTGAAGTCAACACCTCATTGGTCCGATCCGACCATAAGCTAATTATCCTAGATATCCACATCCTGCCCCTACCCCCCATTAAGGAAACCATGGTAAAAAATTTCTCTAAAGCCAACTTCATGCTTCTTAAGACAGAAGTGGTGAATTTCATGACACCCATGCAGATGGTCAATAAGGTTACGACTACTGAATCCTACACAATTTCACTTTATAAGCACTTACATGAGTGCATGGATCGTGCTATCCCAAACAGAACCAAGACGCTATCCTCCAAAAAAAGGAAGCCAGTCTGGTGGTCCCCTGTCATAAACAAACTGTACAACAGAAGGAAGAAACTGTTGGAAAAGAGAGTAAAATCCCATGAGTGGAGGAGCTTCCTGGTCAACCTCAGTAAGAAGCTGTGATCCCTGATAAAATCCTCCAAAGCAAGTTACAAAAACAAAATCACCACTGATTCTAAAGACAACCACAAAGCATTCTATAGCTATGTCAAGAATCTCAATGGCAACACTCAGATCTGTTCTGAGTTTCAGCACAATGGCACTAAATATACAGACCCAACTGATATTGCCAACATCCTGGCAGATAGATTTAGTGCTAACTTTACCTCCCTCTCACCCCCTAAAGAGCTCATCTCTATACCGGAAGAATGCAAAGTTCCTGTAATCACAGCTGCACAGGTAAAAACCACACTCTCCAAAGCCAAGAACACAGCATCCATGGGACCAGACAACATCCCAGGCTGCATTCTACACAAACTATAGAACAAACTGGCACCCTACCTAAGTACCATGTTCAATCATAGCCTCACCTCAGGCTTTGTGCCTGCTGAATGGCGCACAGCAATGGTTATCCCACTCCACAAATGGGGAGCTACCACGGACCCCAGGAACTACCGCCCCATTAGCCTGACGAGCCTGGTCTGCAAGGCCATGGAACGTATCATCATGGAACTTATAAACAAAGACATTGGTAATCTCCAAACTCTGGAACCCACTCAGTTCGGGTTTGTAAAAGGCAGATCATGTCTCCTAAACCTGATAGACTTCTTTGAAGCAGTCACCAAAGCCGTAAACAAGGGTAAGGTGGTTCAAACAGCCTATCTAGATCTTGCCAAGGCTTTCGACACCATCCCCCACTCTGGAATTATAGATAAACTCACTAAACTAGGTATAAATCCCTATGTCACAAGATGGGTTGCTATCTAGCTCACTGACAGAACTCACACTGTGAAAGTAGCAGACTCCAAATCCGACTTCAGACCAGTGACAAGTGGAGTACCACAGGGTTCAGTCCTGGGTCCTCTCCTGTTTGGTATCTACTTCTCTGAAGTACAGGCTAACACAGAAGGTCTTTGGCTAATGAAGTTTGCAGATGACTGCAAACTAGGAACCATAATCGAAACTCCTAATGATGTGGACATCCTACAAAAGGGCCACACTGAGACAGATGCCTGGTGTCAAAGCCCTGGCCTCAAGCTCAATGCCAAAAAGTGCATTGTCATCCCCTTTGGTAAAAACTCTGTACCCATGAACTACAACATGAGCGGTAGTACACCTAACACTGAAAGTGTGATAAGAGACCTTAGGATACAGGTGGACAGTAGTCTCTCCTTTGATAATCTCATCATCACAGTAGTCAGAAAATCCTTCTATGTGGCACACTTCATCACAAAAGGTATCTCATCCAGAAAAAAAGAGGTCATTGTTCCCCTCTACTCATCACTCATTAGACCCATTATAGAGTACAATGCCCCTTTTGGTATGTACCTCACAAGACATCTACAACAACTGGAAAGGCTGCAGAAATACCTCACAAAGAGGATTACCAGCCTCAAACAGATGCCCTAAGCAGACCGTCTCAAAAAACTCCAGCTTTACTCCATCGCATATCGCCTACTCAGAGGTGATCTCTGCCTAACATACAAAGCTATGTCAAACCCACAGCTGTTGGACATGCTCCACTTAAAGAAATCCCAATCCCTCTGAGCTACATGCTCTAGGGACCTAAACCTTGTCACCACAATAAACAGAACATGCCGGAGGGATAGATTCCTTTCCCAGAGACTTCCCATACTATGGAATAAACTACCTATCTATATCAAACAAAGCTCCTCGTTAGCACTCTTCAAGAAAAAATCTTGATGATTGGATGGGAAATAGGAAATTCACCCCAGGGATCACCTCTGTGGCTCTGCTCAACAGTTTCACAGGAAAATAATTTTCTTGGGTGGCAAAAGCCAGGGTACCTTTTTGGCTGGGCTTGTATAGGCCCCAGTGCAGATAGCCCAGTACCCACCTATGAACCTATGAACCTATAAATAGACAGGGATGACACCAAGAAGAAGTTTGGCCTGAAGATTAGAGACAATCTTCTTGCTTGGAAATTTTTGCATAGAGATTTTTATATACCAAGCAATCTTCAAGGAATTTTTCCTAAGGTAGACAGCAAATGCCGGAGATGTTATAAGGAGGAAGGAGGTGGCTGGGGACACGTTTTTGGGTGTGTAATGAGTTGGCTTATTTTAAACATTCTGTATTGAGTACTCTATCAGAAATATTGGAGAAGCAAATGACTGTAGCTGAGGAGGTGATTCGTTTGAGTGGGACACAGGATCTTAATTGCCTAGACATAGTAAAGCCTTACTGAGTTTAATACTTTTGGCTGCCAAAAAATATAATTACTGGAAAATGGAAATCAAAATCTAAACCTGGATTTGAAGTCTTGAATGTTGTAAAATATATTACAAGAAATATAAGAGAGATCTTTGGAAAGGAGAGGAGCAAATAAACAGAACTAAATGGAATTTGTGGGAACAGTACATACAGAATAATGTTCCGTAGGAGAAGTGGGATTTGTGGGAAGGCAGGAACTGAACAATTTATGTGATAGACTGAAAGACAATTGTTATAAAGAAAGAAAACGTAAGAAATGTGCCACACGTTTAAATGGGAAAAATTGATATTGTTTGTATTCTTTTCTATTAGTTATTGTTATTATTCATAAATATGCATGCCTATTTCTGGAGAGAAACTTTAATAAAGGTTTTTAGATAAAAAAAACTATATAAAGGAGAAGGCAAGTTACAGTAACCCCATTTGTACTCACCCATGATTATGCCTTTTCATCCCCAATTTGGCTTATGTTTTCTTGGTATCTTACATTTTTACAGAATGACAGCAATTAAGTAAGAAAAAATGTATGCAATCAGCCACTTACTAGCTTAGGTTTTCTCACTTCAAACAGATTTTTTTCAGCATATATGTATTTATGTATGTATTATTCAACTTGCAGGTAAGCTGCCTACTATTGTATTGTTATAATTAGGTCAGGGCTGCTTAACTATAAAATAAATATATTGCCTACATGTTTCTGTGTGTGTGTATTTGTGTGCATGTATTTTTGCCTTTGTTGTTTGCATCTGTAGTCTGTAGTCTGTATGTGTTTTTGTGTGTGTGTGTGTGTGTGTGTGTGTGTGTGTGTGTGTGTGTGTGTGTGTGTGTGTGTGTGTGTGTGTGTGTGTGTGCACGCCTATACGCATGTGTCTGCACATGCATGTATGTGTGTTTGCATGCAGGTACCTGCTTATCAAACTGTATATAATGAAAGCAGTGGTTAAATTGATTGTCTTTCTTTATATCTGTTGAATACTACTTTAAAATTCATAATTTTTGCTCAAAATAAGACAGGTTATCCTGACAATTTAACTAGGGACCACCTGTGGAACATGTCAGGTTTTGTATAGGAAAATCATATTCTACCTCACTGGTGGGTTCTTTCCAGTCCACTCATATGTCAAAAAGCAGTACATAGCTCTTTGCAACATGGTGGGGTAAGACTATAAAGGTGACTTTTGATATGCAAGACTCACAGGTTCATCTTAGACCAAAATGAAGCAACTTCTTGTTACTCATGGGCATTATGACTTCATTTTCTAATTTAAGTCATCAGTATGGAAATTAATGTATTGCTGTAAAAGGCCTAAGACATCTGAATGATCCTGCAGTTTTTATAGACTGGGACTATGAAGGGCATGTCATATGAAGTTCTGGCTGAAGCAGAAAATGCAACTAATTGGTATGGTATGATAATGCTTATGTCTGAAGTTTTGAGTACTTTGGAAACTGGATTACCAAAGTGAACTGATGTTACTTTTTTAAATGAAAGCATTATTTATTTCAAAATAGCTTTTACATGAATGGCTAACAATATTGTAGTGCAAGTGGACTCCATATGCAGAGTTTAGCTTTTGATTATTGCAGATTTGGTTCTTATATCTCATGACGTAGCATAGCATATAACATCCTGAAGTAAATGATTAATCTCTATCTGACCATACATACCTACCTATCATACATAATGTATTCACATATACATAAATAAAGCACGGCATAGTTACGAACAGATCTTGTTAAAATGCAATTGTAATGTGCTAAGAGACTAGGACTGTTACTATTTAATGGTTTTCAGTGTTGCCTTTAAATGGTTTAAATTCAGTCAGTAAAGAAATGAAGTGGTAATGCTATTACCAGCAATAGACTTCTGTAAGTCTAGGCTTCTTCAGATTCAATAATCCTATATTCTGCTGTCTCAAGTTGTATGATTTTTTTGTAAGCAGTGAGGTCATACTTCCATTTGTAATTAAAGGAAGGAATTCATTTCTATTATCACATGCAGTCCTGTTTTCCTGTTTTCCTAAAGAGTATTTTAATCATGCATAAAATCTATGATTTAAACATTCTTTTCAGTCATGACAACCATCTTCCAGATAAGAAATTAAATAATTGCTGTTTATGTTAATGGCTAGAGTGAGCACATGATTCTGACCGCCACATGTTTAAATGTGTGTTGTGGTTGGATAGTCTTTCATTTGACCACATTATGTTTAATTGTTAAGAACCTACATCTATGTAACAAAATGTATTACATGTGATTGCATTACATTGTCAATGTTCTGCTTCTTTGTGCAGAGTCCAGACAGAAACCAGTTAACCCACCAGCTACTAAATGAAGTAAATTGAAATTAAAGCATGGCAAAATAAAGAAGGCATCTACATAATCAGCTTGGGAAGTTACATTCAAAATAGGGATAATTAGTACATACTTCCTCATGTCAAACTGTCATGGTATAAAGTACTAAAGTCTTTTTTGCACATGTATAGTGCCAAATACCTTTTTTTGGGTCAACAAAAAGAATAAATAATACCTATGTGTCTAGTGACGCAAATGTTTATCCTCCTGAAAACTGAAGATCAAACTGTAATGCTACATACTCATCCGTTCCAGGGGCTTTTAATTAAGACATGCTTTTACTAGTCTCGAGGAATTAAAGCACAGGATTTTCTTAATGCCTTTCAGAGTGCAAAATAAATTAATACATGCACATGTGAGAAAACTCTCCTGTGGCGACTTCTCTCCAGTAGTTTCTCAAGGCACTAGACAGCAGCTTTTCTTTTTTGTCCTGACATCCCATTTAGCACTGGAGGAAATGGAAGAGATATTTGCAATTTAAATGTTATGTGGTACTTATTTTAAATTTCACCACTAGCAACATATTTGAATAGATATCAATTGGTGAAAATACTGAAAAAAATGCAAGCTGAATGCCAACTTATGTTCAATTTAATTAAAAAGGTCCCTTGTTTTAATTGTGTTACCAATTTCTTTCTTAGCAGATTAACAGAGACTAGAAAGTCTGTCAGGATATTACAAAGACAATGGCTCACTATATTCCTATATTATTTAATTTTTAAAAATTTAAAAATTACATAATAGCTCATTCTGAAATCCCACTAAGTTAAAACTGTATTCCTGCTATAGTCTTCAAGTTATCAGAGGCTCAATGCCAGAATTTCTCCTTATCTATCTATAGATATATAGATATATAAACATAAATATATATACAGCTTGTCTTGTTACAGCTTTGTTATTCACTTTAATGGATAATGCAGTCTTCGGGGTAAATGAAAACCTTTCCACACACATGCATTTGCAAACAGACACATGGATGCATGCACATGTGCGCATGTGTGTGCTCAGACAGACACACCCACACACAAGTGCATGTGCAGATGTGCACTCACATACAGACACACCCACACACATATCCACACACAGAAACACACACACACACACACACACACACACACAGTCTTGCACCTGTGCATGTGTGTATATGTCTATATATGCATGGTTGCCATACAATTAGTCGAGTGTTCTGTTCATCAAATCCTCCCACTGGTCAGATGTGTTTGAATGCAAGACTTTTTGAAAACAGGAAAAGTAAGTTGAATGGTGCAATATTAAATCTAGGTAAGGTAGATGGGTAGTAATGCAGAAACTTTTGTTTATAACAAAGGTGTTAGCACTGGTAATGAGTGTTCATTAGGGTTAAAGTAAAGGTTAGTAAAGGCCAAGGCTTGGAAGGGAATAGTTTTAGTGTTGCAGTTGTGTATTTGCAAGTTTGAAGAGTGCACACACCTCTTGTTTCATGGTATTGTTATGAAAAGGCTGTTTGTGAGCTAATGTGTAGGGCTGGTTTAATGAAAGCAGTAGGGTTAGGGTTATTATATGAGTAAGGTGGTATAAGGGGAAAAGCTTGCCTGACATTATTTTATCAGTTTTGAAATTAAATTCTTTTGAGCAATAGCAAAAAACTGTTGATATAGAATGTTTAACATGGCTTTTTGACAAAGGTTGTAGCAGCTTAGGGCAGGGAATGCTTCTTTTCATAGCAGACAGCAGAGTGTATAAACTACAGTAAAGAAACAACTGGCTTTCAAATGTAAAGTGGTTGCAGGAGCTAGGGTCATAGTTCAAAAATTAACTTCTAGTAGCCATTTCATGCTATTTCACTGAAATATCACTTACACATTGTTTTACTGGTAGCTTGTAGTTTATGCTACTGTTGCATTTATCTTATGCAATTTTGTTTAGATCTTTAAAAGGATTATTTATTGTAAAGGAAAAAATCAAGCAATGCTATGATGTGATTTCACAGTCTATGCAAATGTTTATACTGATATCTAAATGTGTATGGCAAGTAGTTATCTAATTCAGCAGAGCTGTCCATGTAAGGTTTACAGAATGAATATTAGACATTGTTTTTAAGGCCCAGGAATGTCTTCCACAAATGAAACATTACTTTGCAGTACGTCTGGCAAACAAATATCACAAATAGAAAAATGCATACTTTAGTGAGGCATGGAGTGTTTGATATTTTACAGTTAAGGAAGGGAAAAGACCAAAAGGATTTACCAAACTCATATTTTCTGCAGAAAAGATCATGGATAAAAATAATTCTCCTGGCCAGTATTAATTTACACAATTTTCTTTACTTTTCAGTGCGTATGAAACGATAATATTATTGAAGCCTGAAAGAGGTCAAAAATAGTTTCCTACCAGATTCACCTGAATCTAGATATTGTGATTGAATAATGACTAGCCCACTTAACAGCTGTTGATGGAAAAACTTGACTTGCATGTTATAAATCCATGCAATGCACACTCATTATGATTGTAATATATGCTGCGTCAAAAAATATGCCATCCTTTCTTATCATGATTCCTCTGTGAGAAGTGTGGCATCTCTTCAGCCACAACTTTCCCCTCAATTGACAGTATTTCTGGCACTGATGTCTTCCTTGCTAAGTTCCATTCAAATAGGCTTTCATACCTCTCAACCTCTTAGAGCAAGAAATTTGGACAAAGCCATAAATAAAGATGGGACAAAGGACTAAAAATAAGGACAGTTTTTAAATATCGCCCTTATAAACTTAGAAAGTTGATAGAATAACAAGTTTTGCATTAGCATGTATTTTCTGAGGGATAGAAAGTCTGAAACTCAAATGTCTGTCATTATTTTCTATCCACAGTCTAATAATTTACCACTAATTTGCCAGAAAACCAGAATTTTATGAAAAACAGAGCAAAATTATTAGGCAAAAATATGGACATTCTGTGAAAATCTGTACAGTTGAGAGGTATGAGGGCTGTTATGATCTAGTGGTTACCCATGTACATTATGGACCTGCTTTAGCGAAAGAACTGAATACTGTAAATACGCCCTGCTACCACCAAGCTCTACTCTATAAATCCCTTTTTTTATCATTTTCACAACCTCATACCAACATTCTTGCATCTTCTGATACCCTTTTTCAAAGAAATGGAGTAGAATTGCTAGATGTTTCTCCACAACCTCTCCTACATTTTTCATGTCACAAAGTACCACCTTATCCTTCTTGGCATATGAAAATAATATACTAAAGTTTTCCAGTTAAGGACTTCAGTGACAATGTGACCACACTGGCTACTTATCTGAACTGCTTCCTGCCTGTGATCTGCTTATATTACTTTATGAATCCTTGATTCCCATTGGCATGACATTATACGCTTTTACTGGACAGATAACTAAGTGGCATTATTTACTTATCCCCAGACTAGCACTCCCAGCTGCTTGTGTCCGCCTGTCTGCCTGGATTCTGCAATAAATTCAGTTATCCCCCTCCTAAGTGAAAGCATATTTTCTAACAGTCATTTACACTGTAGAGTTAGAATTTGTAGCAGATGATTTGTCTGAAGAAGTGGGGTGTTGTTAACACCAACACACTTCATATTTTGGAGTTTGGATTTCTACATTAGTTTCTTTGGATGATACAGTATTAGCAAATTAATGTCCCTGGATTTGGTAAAAATGGCTGCCATCAGGTACATGTTGTGACCATGGCTCAGGTATGGCACCCTCATATGCCCATGTATTTGTTTCCTATTAGAAAGAGCTGTACATAGTTTAATTTATAAATGTAGTTCTAGCCTGGCTAGAAGTCTTATTAGGAGAGACACCACATTAACCCTATTAGAATTTTAGGTGGTCATGAATAAGTATAGATTTAATGCTCACTTTTAAGAGCAATTTTTACTCCTTTTCATTTTCAGATATGCAGGTATACTTTTATTTAATAAGAGTAATACATGTATCATAAAAGTATAGATAAATTAAATTATTGAACTTTATCAGTTGCCATCCTCTCATTTTTTCATTATATTCAAGACATAGTGAACAGGTTTATATACATGAAACATCCTTTGACTGTCATATCATTAGTAAATGTTATAGACTTTTAGATACTGAAACAAGCTTGACAAGCTTGTATGCTTGACATCTTGATAAATTTTTGTCGTAATATTTATTCATATCTGTCATTTAACTAATGGGTCTATTTCAATAAAGACTTTAATCTCCTTCATATGAATTCAGCAGTTCCAGGTACTAGCTAATTGCTGCAGTTCCTCCCACCCTCGCTGGCTGTACCTCATCCAGTATAAATGCCTTTACTATTTATGCTATTTCACTTGCTATTTTTCATTTAAATCTTCTATTTATTCTCTATACTAAGGGAGACTTCTTGAAAGTCTCCAGTTCTGAAGATACAAAGATACCTGAGGGTTTTGAATGTACTGACTTGTAGGTAACAGTCCATGAAAACTTCCTCCTCAAAATATTACTATAATTCTAACTCCGAAAACTGCAGCTCTAAAACCTTTTATTTATTTTCAAGAACTGATCAATACCTCAGCTAGATAGATGTTCAGAAAGACAAGGAGACGTGTGTGTGTGTGTGTGTGTGTGTGTGTGTGTGTGTGTGTGTGTGTGTGTGTGTGTCTCTCTCTCTCTCTCTCTATATATATATATATATATATATATATATATATATATATATATAAATATATATATACAGAGAGAGAGAGAGAGGTGAATGCAGTCGCTCACTGTGTTACTTTTGAAATAATGCATCAGAAATATTGAAGTGAAACCAACCATTCCAAGTGTTTCAAATACAATAATGGCATTATTTACCAGGAGTCCAACAGCTTGACAAAAGAGTGGCTTGAAATGTTTAATGCACAGCAAAAAACCCCATCAAGGCACAAACAGCAAACTCATATTTATGCATCTGTTGGAACAGTAAATGTATTACTTGTAAGAGGGATGAGGAGTCAGCCATAAAGTACATAGATGGAAAAGTAGCAATCAAGTAAAACTCATGCTTAATTCTCCATATGAAAGAGAGGAATACAAAAAAGATTTTAAATGATGTTCATAGTAGTTTAGTGAAGAATTCTACTTATGTATGTGATACACGCAATACTTTTTTCAAACAATATGTGTAAGAATTCAGGAAGTGCATATTTACAAATGTTTTAAATACTGTGACACTGGGTATGGCTTTGACCTGATGTGATGATTTGTACCATTCTGGTGGGAGTAAGTGACTAGGTGACCTTTTGCATATGTTGGAACAGAAGCTATCTACACTGAATCAATATTAGTTGAATGAGTATAGACATAGTATGCCATCTAAGGAAATAATACTGGACAAGGCTATTATTAATTATTTTATTGACAAATGCAGTTTGCATGTAGCTTCTTGCTTTATATAGTCCTCTAATTAAATTTATGTAGAAGTGCACAGCCATGTGTGTTTGAAGGCAAATCTAATATTGATATTATAATCCTGCTATAATTAGCTGTCATTATGGACACTTCAGACACGAGTTCCGCATGGGCACTGTGTCATGATTTTGAGTAGCAGTAATGCTTTCCTACCACCCTTCCATGACCATCTCTGTAAGTAAGTATAAATCCTATAACATGCACTTAGCCCTCAGTTGATACCTTGTACTGTAGTATTGATATGTTCCTGATAGTTGTGTTTGTGATCAAAGGTTACTCCGAAGTATTTTCAAACATGCACTAATTTACTGAATCTTGCTTTTCCCTGTATTGTTATTTGCTGTAACAATGAGTTATGTAGCTGCTTTTTTTTTTTAGATAAAGGATTTTTTCTCATTTAGTACGAGTGTAATCTGGCTAACAGACATTTGAAATCAAGCAGCAGTTTAGGTATCAGGATCTGTACGGGATTTAATGAACACAGAAAAGTAGAGTAAAGTGCAGAGGTACATCGAGTTGGTGAAAATGTTAAGAGCTGTTGTCCAATAATGGATGCTAATGAGCAGGCAATATTTGATATGCAGACAAAGTAAAAATAATTTTTTTTGTACTGAAATCTTATGAAGTTTTATAATAGTTTTCAAAGTAATGCAAAAGTGTACAGAAATATACAAGACTATAAAGCCTTTCAGTGAGTAGCTAGCAGTTCACAATGTTGAAGGCCTTTGTTAAAATTGTGGAATACTGCAGCTCAGAGTTGTTCTTTAGCAATATGTTTTAACAGTTTTAACAGGGCTGTTTTGGGGATATGGGCTTGCCAAATACCACAAAGTGCACTGTTAATAGATTATTGTCCAGTAGATAACATATTAGCTAAGAATGACCAATATGTTTCAGGACCTTAGACTGAGATCTGTGGATAGAAATAGCTCTATAGTTGTCAAACTAAAATCAAACTCAACTAAAAAAGAAAAATAAAGAAAGAAAGAAAAATAGAATAAAATGAAACAATTTGCTCTGGTCACCACGTTTGTGAAGTGTGATTATCTTTCCTCAATTCTCTGTTTTTTTTAGCATAGTGCAGCTTCTCAATTAGTATTAGTTAGTATTATTAAAGTAATATTAGTATTAGTATTAGTATTAGAATTAGTATTAGTATCACTATCAGTATCAGTATTAATATTACTATTAGCATTACTATTAGTATTACTATTTATATTAATATTAGTATTAGTATTAGTATTAGAATTAGTATTAGTATCACTATCAGTATCAGTATTAATATTAGTATTAGCATTACTATTAGTATTACTATTTATATTAGTATTAGTGTATTAGAATTAGTATTAGTATTAGTATCAGTATCACTATCAGTATCAGTATTAGCATTAATATTAGTATTAGCATTACTATTAGTATTACTATTTATATTATTATTAGTGTATTAGAATTAGTATTAGCATTAGTATTAGTATTACTATTATTTCAGGTAAATCAGATGAGGTTATCCAATGAAAGTTGCCATGCACCATGATTTAGTCAGCATCTCTCGGGCCACTATTGTTGTAGCTGGTATAAAACTGAAGAAGAGAAGAGGTGGTTTTTTTTCAGTTGATATTTTGTACACTGAAACAGACATATTTAATGGAAACAGTTTAAAAACTACTACATGGCTTATTTATTATAAAATGGACAATTTCTGCAAATGTATTAGTTACATCTTTAGGCAGTGGGAGGTAAAGTGGGTTTGACCCTGAGTATCCTAATTTATGTATAGGTGCATAGTTTTGCACTAGTTCATAAAAAAAGAGTTAAAGAGGTGCAACACCAAGTGTATGTCCAGTGCATCGTGGGGCACTTCCAAGCAACCTGATTTATTTGTCCTCTTGCTGTAGCAAATAGGTTATTCTTTGGAATATGAACATGCATTTGTTTGGAATGGTAGGTGGGGTTTATGTTTCCATAAAGAAATGGTTGGTGATGGGTGCTTGGAGTTTCCTATCTTGATGGTTAGCAGCAGGTTTTGGAATTTGAATTCACCAGTAGGCTTACTCTAACTATTTGCCACCTTCTCCAATGTCTTCATGTTATCATATGGTGAATTTTCTATTCTGTGCACATGGTTTCAGGCAAGACTCAGTATGATTGAATATGTGATGTCTGGTAGTTATTATCCATGTTTGTATCTGAGGCATATTTTGGCTTATCTTTTTGCAGTTAGAATGAGTAACTGCTACTCTTTGCATGCTAGATAGGATGACAGGGTTGTCTTGATTGTTATATTAGGATGTAGCAGTAAACCCAGGTTTTATATAAGAACAGTCGCAGAACAGAAATAGAGACTGAAGGATTTCTTCAGATAGTTCCATTGTGAAAATGGTTACGATAAGCATTTGTAACTATATTCCTTGTAGGCAGCCAATCTATTTGTTTAGCAATAATAAATAAGTATATAGCTTTGCCAGAGTTAGTAAATAGTGAAATGAGTCTGGCTAGTTCTTTTAAGTTGTACTTTTCTTTGGTTCCCTATTAAATAAACGAACGTTTGAAATTTCAAATGCCACTTTATTGACAGCTTATTGTTGAAAAGGCCAAATTCAGTAGACACAGAACAGTGATTTTTTTCCTAGGGAAAAAAGTCACTGGGCCATTTTCAGGACTTTGCTATTTCCTCCACTGTGGTGCGATCTTGGAGTTGGTATATTTAAGTAGGGGGGATGTGGGGGGTGAAGCCCCCTACTTTATCTTGTGTTCTTTTTTTTGTTTGTTTTTTTGTTTGTGGACCAGCGATTTTTTTCCCTAGGAAAAAAATCGCTGTTCTGTCTGTTTGGAATTTGGATGTTTCAACATTTAGTTGTCGATAAGGCAGCATTCGAAGTTTCGAACGTTCGTTTATTTAATAGGGAAGCATTTTCTTCAGTTAATAAGTTAATGTTCCTTAATAAGATTAGTATGGTAATGCCCAATATTATTGATATAGTGAACATTTGTAAACTTAGTGAAGTGTCAGATATAATGAATATTTATTTGCAGGACATTTTTTTTTCAATTTTAACATAAATGTAGCTTTATAAAACTGAACTAATGGGTGTGGAATTATGAATTAAAAGTGAGTTGAATTTAGAGAAGAAAATAAATCTTCCACTATGGAAAGGGACAGTGGTTCAATTTAATTGTGCTGTTTCACTAGTTGGTTTTGGAAAGGAGTATCAGACTTTTTACTTTAGGCAGTCAGTAACAAGTTCTTCTGTTCCTTCTGACTCAGATGAACAACTTATGTTTCAATCACCCACAGATCATACCATATTTTATATTTTGTTTTCCTTTATTGTTTGTTTTAATCAGTTATAATTTGAAGATGTGGAATTCATTTCTATTTTTCCCTCACTCTCACAGATCAGCCCTTTGTCAGACTTTATAATCCCCATCTGCCTTGTGAGAGCGAACATCTCTAAGATTCTCCTATCCTGGTATATTTTTGTTTTCATTTTTGGGACGCATTTGACAAAAATTTCCAAAGTAAACAAAGTGAGATATTTGCATATCAATTCTATATCATTTGCTGTCATGGCTAAGTAGTGGTCAGTGCCAAACATCATTTCTTTTTCTAAGAACATACATGTGTAAGAAATCCTTCTCAACAAGGAGCTCCAGCACTCACTAGTAACATTTGACTGACAACCACCATGTACTTCTGTCCCTAGTCTGAATCACTGCCAACTATTCATGGCTCAGTTATTTAGCTTTTTCCCCCTATTTGTACACTATTAGCATTGCTGGTGGTACCAGACCCCCCCCCCCAGCATGATACATTCGTTCTCTGATCACCTGTTTCATCCAGTCTGGCATCTTGCGAGAGCTGAATCCTGCTTAAATGATGTTGTGAACACAAGGTTAGGGAACTCATTTTAGCAAGAAGGATAATGTAGTACATCACTGTATGTATTTTTTTATTTTTCTTTGTTGACCTTGAAAGTCCAACTGGGCAGAACTCATTTTCAACAGACAGTCATTAAGAAAAGCTCCAGCACTGTACATTTATACTAACAAGTGAGTTTCAGACAGTTCTCAGAAAAATAATAGTTACATTTTGTATTTGAGTGCAGGTACAAACCATTTTGTTGCTACGATAAAACCAATGAATATCTAATTTTATAGTAGTTCAGTCTGGAGATGGTTTAAGGATTAAGCTGTAGACCAATACAGTGATGTGTTACAGCTATATTCAGGATTTATGGAAGGAGTAAGCAGTTTTATCAAAACGACTTAATATTTTGCAATGGTATTATACTTAGGGGAATAATTAGGGGAATGGGGTACAATGCTACCATTAGAACCCCATATTATTTTACTTTAAAATAGTTAACACTTCAGTTCATTATGAAATTACAGATTACAAGTAGGCCACTATAATGTTTTATTTTGCACAGATACAAAGTTCATTTAGATGCAGGTGTGGCAGGCTGTAACTGCTTCATGATAGAAGTTTATTTTGCAAAGAGTTTTGTTTTAAAACATTACAGAGTTTAAGGGGTTAGGAAGAAAGGGTCATCAGTACATCATAGGATTCAAGTCAATATAATCAAATCAGAGACAAAATGCAACAAAACTTCAAAAAAAAGAAAAAAAAAATTAATTGTTGACTTTGGTCTCTTGAGGCAGTGTAGCAATTGCCTCATGTACACAGACAACCCTCTACTAATAACACAGTCTAGTACAGAGTAAGAGAGATGTATTCACATCAAAAATCTTGAATCCATGCTCTCTCGCACTCAAAACAGTAACACAGAAAAGGTTGTCAATTCACCCACCACTACATATTCACAGTACCACTACTCATACACATGCCAGTACTCATACACATAGTATGCATAAAACACGTAAATCCATATAAGTGGAGATTCTCACCAGAAACTTCCAAAACACAAGAATGCTACAGCTAGCACAGTCTCTACAGCATCCATGACACATAGCAACATCAGTGTTTCCTCCACCAAGCCCGTAAGGCATAACACTCAATATCAAAGTTTTCTTGTCACTGGAGTCTCAATAGTGAGACACACAGATGTCCCACTCACCAGGTTAGACAAGGAGAAAGTCATGGTCAGCTGCCTGTCTGGTGCCAGGAGTCACCAAATCATGCATGTACTCAAGTCTGTCAGCAACAAATACCATTATGACTCTGTCATACTTCATGTTGGTGTGAATGACCTGAGATGTACTTCACTGGACTGTATGAAGAGAGACATGGTCAAGCTCTCTGAGTATGAGTCTCCGGCAGGTATGTCCCTATCCTTGACCAGCATGCTACCCTCACCTATAATGCTGCCACAATATAAGCAAAACATGATTGATTTCAATAATTGGCTTACTTTTTGGTGTCATTCCAAGGGGATCTAGTTCCATTCTGCCTGGGAAGCCATGGTCGACAAACCTCGCTGCTTTGCCAGAGATGGTTTGCACCTGGCACCCCTCAGCTTTCGGCTACTGGCAAAGGCTCTTGCTTCTCCCATAGTGCCTTTTTTAAGCAAGTTCTCGAAAACAATACCAATGTGAAATTAACCAATCAGAATAAAATAAGGGTCAGGCTGCTAAATACTAGGAGCTTAAACCAAAAACTGTACTCCCTGGAAGCACTTCTATCACTAGAAGATGTACATGTCTGTGCAGTCACAGAAACCTGGTTTACGGACTCAGAGAATACCTCAGCCCTGCAAGGCTACAATATTTTATAAACCTTTAGACCACAAAATGAATGGGTGAAAACCAAAGGAGGTGGTGTTTTAATATATATTAGAGATAAATTCACATCACGTCTAGTTAGACTACACAACTCTATGGAGTTAATCCAGGTCCAGGTTATGGTGGGTAAGACTCCCATTCAAGTCCTAACCAGCTATAGATCCCCCTCCATGGGTCAAGACACCCATGAAGCTTACTTAACCAAACAGAAGACAATCTATATTCTACCAAACACACTAGCTATAGGGAATTTCAAGTATCCCACCATCAACTGGGAAAACTACTCTAGCTCAAACTCACTAGCACAAAAATTCCTTGACTTTGTGAATTCAAATGCCTTGGAGCAAATTGTCCATACCCTGACAAGAGGAACAAACATTTCAGATCTGGTCCTCACCATCATGTCAAGCAGGTGTACTGCTGCAAATGTTGGACCCTCATTAGTTAAAACTGACCACAAATCGGTCACCTTCAAACTGCCACTAACAACAGAACTCACAAAGAGTGAAATCAGACTAGAAAACCTCACCAAAGCAAACTATACCCTCCTAGGTGAAGGAATAAATGCATTCAAACCCATACCCCAAGCCGGAGCTTACACTAAAGCCCTGTACAATCATTTGCATGTATAAACTTGGCTGTACAAGATAGAATCAAAGCCAGAGTCCCAAGTACAATCAAGCTCCCATGGTGGACTTCCAGCATCAAAAAATTCTAAAATAATTGCAAAAAGTTGCTGTCCAAGAAAACAAAGCCAAGGGCTCAACAATGGAACAGCACCCTTCTCAGCCTTAACAGGCAAATAAGACAACTTGCCAAATCATCCAAAAGCTCCTTTGAGAGAAACCTAGCAAGTACAGCCAAGAATAACCATAAGGCCTTTTACAGCTATGTATGTAACTTAAGGGGTAGGTCCCAAGCATGTGCAGAACTGGTGGCCAAGGGTATCACACACACTGACCTCACAGGGATAGTGAACCTGCTAGTGGATAGTTTTGGTGAAAATTACACTCCCTTATCCCCTCCTAACTTACAACAAACCCTCCCCCAAACCTCTCCCCTGCCTTCCATATCTGAAGAGCACATCCTCAAAGCCTGTCCAAGGCAAATAACACTGCCTCTATGGGACCAGATGACATTCCAGGCTGTATTCTAAACAGGCTAAAACATGAAAATGCATCACCACCAAGTACCATTTTCAATCATAGCCTAACTACAGGCTTTGTTCCTGTGGAATGGAGGATAGCTACATTTATTCCCCTTCACAATGGTGGCCTAGCAATAAATACATAAGCCTGATCAGCCTCATCTGTAAGGCCATGGAATGTATCATTATGGACCTCATAAAGACATAGGTGACCTCCAAACTCGGGATACTACCCAATTCAGCTTCGTGAAGGGCAGATCCTGCCTGTTAAATCTGGTGAATTTCTTTGAAAGTGTGACCAAGGATATTGATGAGGGCAAATTTGTGCACACAGCATACCTCGACTTGGCAAAGGCTTTCAACAGAATCCCATATTCAGGCATTACCAATAAACTTAGCAAACTGAATATAACCTCCTTCGCTGTAAGATGGGTTGCCAACTGGCTCACAAACTGAATAGCTGTCAAAGTGGGTGACGTCACATCAACCAGCAGACCTGTTACCAGCAGAGTGGCACATGGGTCAGTGCTGGGCCCCCTACTGTTGGTATATACTTCTCAGAAGATCAGGGCAAAACTAAATGGCTGTGGCTGACCAAGTCTGCAGAGGACTGCAAACTAGGTGCAATCACTGAATCCCCAAATTATGTCAGTATACTCCAGGATGGTCTCACACAGACCAATGACTGGAGTATTAGTCACGGTCTCAAACTGAATGCATAGAAATGCATCATCATTCCCTTCAGCACAAACAATGTCCCTTTACACTATCAAGTCAATAACAATACCCAAAGTACCCATCAAGTGGTAAGGGCCCTGGGGTCACAGGTTGACTGCAACCTTAACTTCTACCACTATGAGTCTACTGTTGTAAGGAAAGCTTTCCACATAGCTCACTTGATTATTAAAGGCATCACCTTGAGAGGAAAAGAAGTTATAACCCCCTTATACTCAGCACTTATCTGGCCCATAATTGAGTATAACACCCCAGTTGATATGTACCTTACTAAGCACCTACAGCAATTAGAGAGACCTCAGAGGTTTCTAACAAAGAAGATCAAGAGCTACCAGCATGTGCCTTACACAGACTGAATAAAATCCTTGTCCCTATACTCTGTATCGTACAGACTTCTTAGGGTAGACTTATGCCTGGCCTACAGAGATACCCAAGACCCAAACCTAATGAACTTACTACATATCCACAAATCAAATGGGTCTAGGGCTACCCGTTTCATTTATTTAAATATGACCTGCAACTTAAATAGGACATGCTGGAGGGACAGATTTATCTCCCAGTGACTGCCACATCTTTGGAACAGGTTACCAATTCATGTAAAACAGAGCAGCTCTATGACTTTGTTTAAGAGGAACCTAGATGAGTGGATGGGGCACCGTACATTTTTACTGAGGATAGTGCCCACAACCCTCAAGGACATGGGCAGTCATCATTAAATGCAGTCTTGGTTATTGGCTAGTACCTCTACAGTATTACATTGGGTTGAAACAGCTAGGCTTAAAATGACCTCCAAGTCGATAGCCTAGTAATCTCCAATAATCCTATCATACACAAGCACACACACACGCACACACACACACACACACACACACACACACAAATATATATATATATATATATATATATATATATATATATACATATATAGGGTCCCTATTAGATTGAAGAAAAGGCTAAAGATCGAATTGCCTAGTGATCAAAAATGCCAGTCTTTGAAATAAGTATTACCCCCGCTAATTATATATATACCGACTCCAAGATCATACTACAGTGAGGAAAGAGCAAATTTTCCAGTCTTCACTGTACCGTGATCTCACAATACCGATTCCGACGAACGGCATTTTCAATTTCTAAGCCATTTGATCTTTAGCTTTTTCATCAATTAAATAGGGACCCTATATATATATATATATATATATATATATATATATATATATATATATATATATATATATATACACACATATATAAGCAAAAGCTTCTAATAATGAAAATTGGCAATCTCAACATGACAATAGCAAACAAATATACTATCCAGCTAATATGTAAAGTAGAAAGAAGGAGAAGAAAATGTATTTTTCCATAGCGGTGAGAAAATCTTCTTGAACGTTCACATGGGGGGTTCATCTGCCTCTATGACCCTAACTATAATATGCTAAATGAACATTTGCACAAACATGGGATAAGTGCAGACCCTTTGCAAGTGCTCATGGCTCTTACTAAGCCCTTCTTTTGACTTGATGAACCTGATGTTAAAAGTTTTCATTGTAAATGATTTTCATACTTAATGTTGTATACATGCAAGTCAAACATTAAGCTTCCTAGACCTTATTGACTTAAATACAACAATGACAAAGATTTCAGTGAGTCTATATTTCAGTCTTAATAAATGGTACTGCCTTTCATGACTGAAGGAAATCCTGACAAGGCATCGCATCCTGTTTTATTTTACAGTTGTGTAGATTGGAATTCTGGTGAGAGGGTAGCCATTAGAATCCTTGGCCCCAATTATAGTTGCATTGTTGCAGCAATAGAGACCAGTGCAAACTATGTGTTTTAGTTAACACTGTAGTACTACGTTGCTTTACATAATAATGTTTAATTAGATTTTATTAACAATTGCAGCATTTAGTCTATGATTTTAGCAAGTTTTCAAAGTTTGAGCAAAGCATTATGACTTGCATTGATTATGCCATGTGTATGAAATTAAAATAAGTTTTACTGGTATTTATTGTTTTCCACCATATAAATAAATATGATTTATTCAATACACATACCGCCATATTGATATAAAATAATAAATAATATGTATTCAATTGACTGATACAATCACCAAATAATTTTGGCACCACATAATACTGCCCTTTCTATTTCTCTTTACTTTTGTCCTTAAACAGAAATGTAGTATTCAGGATTATTGACTGTATGTTGCATATTAAGCAAATGTAAACACATTTTTGCAACCTGTTTAATATAGCTTGTTCATGGCTCTTTAACTTGGTGACTGTTTTTTTAATTAGTTTTCTGTAAAAAAAAATCTCCTAAGCGTAAGTATTAGCTCCAATAAAATGTGTCAAGTAAAGGCTCTGTGCCAGAGTAAGTTAAAACCTAATTGCCACATGATTCAAATCATCGGATTATACTATTAACTCATTAACACATATGTGGCGTGGAATGCCACACCTCTAGCATCCTACACATATCTTTAAACTGTAGAGCATTCTCTGAAAAATCTACTTAAAATCATAAAAGAAACAAAACCAAATATTTTGTAAACAATAGAAACTTATGCAACTATTTAAATATCAATATTATCAGTAAGAAGTGTTTTTTACAGTGATAATAGTACATTCATTGTCTTCATAAATACTGTATTATAATGCACGCAAGCACAGAATTACATTTTGATAAACTTTCACAAACAAATTGTCATAGTTTACTTTTGTTAACAACACCCTGGGTTTCAAAAGGCAGTAAAAAATTTCTCTTTGGGTACATGTTTATTGAGATATTTACAGAATTATGAAAACATATGCTTAGTTATATAGTTAGCAATATAAATAACACTGAATATATATCTCAAAATGTGCAAGTTACAATACAAATGTTAAAGGCACTTTTCTTCAATGACATCTAAGGTTTCACCTGTTGCCATGCAATAGTTTGCAATTAATTTTTTTTGAAGTACTGAGTACATATGGAATATTACTTTTTTTCATAATTACTAACAAACAGCTACCAGGTTCTCCGTTCGATCCTCGGCTGGGTGTGCCTTGTGTGGAGTCTGCATGTCTCCCTGTGTTTGCGCGTGGTCCGGTTTCCTCCCAGTTTCCTCCCACATCCCAAAGACATGCTGCAGGTGGATTGGGCACTCTAAATTGGCCCTAGGTGTGCGTGTGAGTGTGCCTTGTGGAAGGGAAGGTTGCCGGGCGGGCTGGCAACTGTAAACAAAACTCCACTGCTATTCAATGAATGGACAAGGTGATCCCTGTGGCGACCAAAAAAAAAAAAAAAAAAAAAAGAAGAAGAAGAAGACTAACAAACAGCTACCCATATACCTAGCATAATGTGACATAAATGGACTTTGATAATGAATTTCCATGTCTCCCACCATGGTATTTCACATCAGTGTCCTTCAATAGCATGTAGGTCTCTCAATGCTGAAATTATGGACATAAATATGAAAATATAAATAATAAGTGTCAAACAGTGATTTATTTCTCTACTGCAGGATGTTATACATTAACAGTCTTAGTAGCATTTTGTTAATAGGAAACTGTGCTTTCTAATATTGACTATTATTAGCTGGTAAGTTGCTTAGTTAAAGAAACCAGACCACAAAAAGGTTTGTATGCAATATGGAGTTATGGGTGTTATAGGCATTATAGGCTTGAATAAGTTAATACTTTCCTTTTATAGCTAAATTAATTAAAATGATTTTCATGTTAACTGGTTGTTTTATTGAAGTAGCTTATGGATAAGTTGAGTGGCCCTGCTATAACTTTTTAAAAGGTGGTGAATAGTTCATGTATACTGGAGATGTTGCTTTTAATAAATCTTGTTCAGTGTCTGAACTGTTTTATACTATTTTTTAGTAACTTAAATGTACTACTATTGTTTATTGGCTTCATGAATTAAAAAACTTCATAAATCAAGTTAAGTATACATCCACTTAGTCACGATAATTCCTTTCATATATCGTCACTCTGCCACTTCAATAATAGAAAGGTATACTAATTGACAAAAGCACTATTTCAATGTTTCAAATTCAAATATATGGAAGCATGCAACAGAAAGACTGCAAGTTAGCAGTTTACTCTATTGGTATTTTATCTGAGTAAGAATTCAGCTTTGTCGTTATTATATTTAAGTCTGTCGGCTAGGGCGGGGGATAGGGTTGTCCATTGATAATACATAGTAAACATGTGTTTTCCTGTTGCTGTTTCTGTTCTATGCTGTTTTCTGTTTTTAAAAGAGCTTTACCTGCAATATAAACACTGAAGTGATTAATGATTTCAGTATCCAGTACAGTCAAATCTGAACGTTGCTTATCAATAAAGTAAGACTATGTTTTTTGTCTTGTTTTTTTTTGTTCCTAAGAAACGTAAGGATAAATATGAAGGGCAAATACAAAAAAATAAATAAATAAGAACATAAAAAATAAAACCTTATGCCACATCAATAAGAAAAGAAAAAAAATCATTATATCAATAGGCAAAAAAAGAGTATCTTAGATATATGCACCAGTTAACAAATGTGCACTGTTATTTAAAAAATGCCTGCTAACATTGCAATACAATAAATTTTCTCATAGCCCCTTTATGCTTGTACAGTAAAGTGCTTGTCAGTAGATTTGTCTGAGGAAAGCTCTATGTACAACAGCTTTGACAGATATAACGTCTGCACAAATGTTTATTTACTTACATTAGCTAAGTAGAATGCTATTATAAACTATTTCCATTCCTGACCCAGGCAGCAAAGGCAAAGTATAAGGCAAAAGTTTTATGAATACTGAATTTAGACTAGCTAATCATGTGACAACTCTTTGTTTGTTTGTTTGTTTGTTTATTGTTAGGGGCAAGGCATTCAGATAAAACCCACATGTACACAGGGAGAACATAAAAACCACTAAGGTAATAGCTGAAAATAACTACTGTAATACGTTTAAATTGTGAAACTTGAATAAGACCTGTTTCTGGCAGCCATCTTCTGCTGGTAGAGTCTTGTCTTCGCTGTTAGTGAGAGTAACAGGGTTGCCTAACCTTCTCTAGCATGAGTGATTGGTTGAAAGAGTAGGGCCTAGCAAGATTGGGTAGTAATTCGAGCTGATAGATTCTTGCATCTTTTCTGGTATTTATACCCTGTGTCTGCAGGGGGCTATGCTTGTTTTTACCAGGCTGAGGAGTGATGATTCATCACTGTGACAAAGCAGAAAATCCCTGAGGCTCTAAGAGCAGAATAAGTTTCTTTTTTTACATTTATTTCATTGAATTGTACTTCTTAATGCTTATTGTTGTGCTATACAGCTAATCTATTACATTTTGCACTGTTATAAAGCTTTTGTTCTGTTTCACTACATTTTGTACTGTTTTATACTGTTTTAACTGTATTTTCCTTGCTAGATAGTTTTCCATTACTGTAACTGCATTTTTATTGAATTACTTAACTGTAAACTGCTTTTTCATACTGAGAGTTGCATTTTCTGTTTGTGAGTGCTCTATCTATGCTTTTCTGTGCATTTTTGTAAGGTTTCTGTGTTCTAGTCAGGTAGCATAGTCTGGATAGAGGCCTGGTGTTATCCAGGCCTGGTTATTTTGCTTGTTAAGTTTCCTCTGTCTCTGGCAGTTATCTTCTGCTGGTAGAGTCTTGTCTTCACTGTTAGTGAGAGTAACAGGGTTGTCTGACCTTCTCTAGCAAGAGTGATTGGTTGAAAGAGAAGGTGCTAGCAGAATTGGATAGTAATTCAAGCTTCTAGATTCTTCTATCTTTTCTGGTATTTATACCCTGTGTTTGCAGAGTGTTGCATTTGTTTTCTCATTGTGCACAGCCGCTGCATTGTTTTAACCCATTGTGAGGTATCTCAGTTGCATGTTTTCCCTTACCAGCACTCCTGTGTAAACGATGCCCTCCCTTGCAGCTACTGTGATTTTATCCAGCCCTACTCACACCTATAGGTACTCTATTCTGATAGTACCCACTCTAACATCGTTTACCTCTCTTCCACAGATTCTGACAAACATGGATGGACAATTTCCTGTGGTTTCTCCTGCTAGTCTTGTTGATATTGTTATCCTAAGACAGTGTAGCTACTGCCTCATATACATGGACAACTCTCTTCTTTTACTATCTAGGAACACAATATGTGAGAGATGCAATTACATTAAGAACCTAGAATCCTTGCTGTCTCAATCACAAGCCAGTACATCTGGCACTGAGAAGGTTGTATGTACAAACACCACAAGCACCACACCTCTAACACCAACCACATCTGTACAGTATGTTCCTATATATGTGGAGTTCTCAACAAAAACATACATAAACAAAAGAGACCTCCGAGCAAAAGCACACACTCACATCACAGCCCACTGCACCAAGCACTACACATAGTGCACATGCCTGTGTCACACAGTCTCTAAGGCCCAGTCACAAACCCAACGTACTAGTCATAGTCGACTCTATAGTGAGACACACAGATGTGCCCCTCACCAGGCTAGGCAAGGGGAAAGTCACAGTAAGTTGCTTGTCAGGTGCTAGAATCCACCATATCACTCATGCACACAATTCTCTGAACAACAGATAATGTTATGACTCTGTCATAGTCCATATTGGTGTGAATGACGTGAGACATACCTCTCAGGACTATAT
The DNA here is from genome assembly GCF_019279795.1 of Protopterus annectens. Taxonomy (NCBI): domain Eukaryota; kingdom Metazoa; phylum Chordata; order Ceratodontiformes; family Protopteridae; genus Protopterus; species Protopterus annectens. The sequence continues at coordinate 1,611,190,083 of NC_056725.1, forward strand.
GAAGAGACCATTCCAAGGGAATCCAGTACCTGACAGCCTGGGAGGGCATGACTACAGACCATGATGCTCTGCCAGAGATGGCCTTCATCTGTCCCCTGGGCTTCAGGCTTCTGGCAAAGGCTCTTGCCTACCCCATAGTGTTTTTTTAGGCAAAGTCATGAGGACAAAATTACCAACGTATAAAATATTTCTCAATAAAATAAACATGAAACTGCACTCATTGCAAGATTTCCTTGCCCTGGAAGATGCTGACATTTATGCAGTCACTGAAACCTGTATCAAAGCTGCAGAGAGCACCTAGCCTTACCAGGTTACTTTTCCTGCCATACTTTCAGACCCCATACAGAGGGCTACAAAGCCAAAGGAGTTGGAGTTTCAATATTTTTCAAAGACATACACATCTCCAGGCTGGTCAAACAGTATGACGCACAGGAGACACTCCAGGTGCAGTTAACTGTTGACAAAACACCTATTCAAATCATAGCTAGCTACAGACCCCAACCATGATTCAGGAGGCCCACTCCACCTATCTTGAATCCATCAAGATTCAACCCTTTACCCTGATCCTAAGCAAATTTAACTTCCCAACCACAGAGTAGAAGATATATTCTAGCTCAAACATGAATGCCCAGAGATTCCTCAACTTTGTCAATGCCAGTTTAGAGTAGAAGACCCATTCTAGCTCAAATGCGGGATGCCCAGAGATTCCTCGACTTTGTCAGTGCCAGTGCATTGGATCAGCTGGTCAACACCCCCACAAGAGATGAAAATATCCTGGGCCTGGTACTAACCAGCATGAGCAGCCACTGGAGCATCCCTACAGTGTCATCCTCCTTGGTAAGATCCGACCATAAAGCAATCACTTTCGAAGTCACCATCTCCCATCCCCCCCCCCCTTGCCAGGGTTGAACAATAAAACTTTTTCAAAGCTGACTACAACCTCCTGAGAGCAGGTTTAAGCAGCTTCACAGCCACCATCCCTTCAGTTGAATCAAGCACTAATGTCCAAGCCTACACCAAAAAACTGTAAGGGCACCTATATAGCTGCATAGACTCAGCAATACCTGACAGGACCAAATCATCTTCCTCAGGGAAGAGTAAACCTGTCTGGTGGACAGCAGCAATAAACAGACTCTATAGTAAGAGGAAAAAAATTGCTGTCTGGGACCAAGAAGGAGTAGGTGCCAAGTTGGAAGCAATCTCTCCTTTGTCTCAACAAGCGAATTATATCACTGGTGAAAAACACCAAGAGTCCAAACTGGCCACATCCATTAAGGACAGTCATAAGGCCTTCTTCACATATGTCCGCAATCTTACAGGTAACTCCCAAATCTGCTCTGAACTGGTGGTCAAAAATGCCATATACACAAATGCCATAGATATAGCCAACCTGCTGGCAGAAAAGTTCAGTGAAAACTTCACCCCCTGTCCCATCAGTAAAGCAGGACCTCCCCAGCACCTGCCCCCCCATCACCAGGGTGCAGGTTATTAATGCCCTGTGAAAGGCAAAAAATACAGCCTCCATGGGACCTATCAACATCCCTAGCTGTGTCCTACATGAACTCAAGTAAGAGCTCTCAGCACCACTAGGCATCCTATTCAACCAAAGCCTGTGCACCGGCTTCATCCCAGCAGAATGGAGGACACCTACTGTAATCCCTCTGCACAAAGGTAGATCATACACCAACCCAGGCAATTATAGGACAATCAGCCCAAGTATGCTGATCTGCAAGGCCATGGACTGCATTATCATGGACCTTATAAATAAGGACATTTGCAACCTCCAAACACTTGATCCCACACAGCTTGGTTTTGTCAAAGGAAGATCATGCCTGTAAACCTGGTCAACTTCTTTGAAACAGTCACCAAAGCTGTGAATGAGGACAAGACAGTGCACAGCACCTACCTTGACCTAGCCAAAGCCTTCAGCACTGTTCCCCATTTGGTATAATAAATAAACTCTTCCAGGTAGGCATCAACCCATATTATACCAGATGAGTAGCTAACTGGCTCACTGATAGATTTCACTCAGTCAAAATAGGAGAAGCCACCTCTAGTAGTAGACCTGTAACAAGCGGCGTACCTCCCAGATCGGTCTTGGAGCCACTGCTGTTTGGGATATACTTTTCTGAGGTGCAAGCCAAAACCAGTGGTGTGTAGCTGACCAAGTTTGCAGATCACTGCCTCTGAATGCAAGCCCCTAGTGATGAGAACATCCTAAAAGAGGGCCTTAACCAAACCAATGACTGGTGCCAAAAGCATGGCCTCAAACTGAATGCCAAGAAATGCATCATTATCCACTTTAGGGAAAATGGTGTCCCCACTAATTATCACATTAATTACAATGTACTAAGCATGCAATCAGTATGTACTAAGCATGCAATCAGTCATGTGGGACTTGGGCACCCAAGTTGTTAGCAACCTGACTTTTGACCACCATGTTGCCTGCATTGAATGGAAGGCTTTCTACATGGCCCATCTCATAAGTAAGGGTATTTTCTCCAGGAACAAGGAGGTCATAACATCCTTGTAATCCTCCATTATCAGACCCATTATCGAATAAAATGCCCCCTTTGCATGTACCTTGCCAAGCATATGCAGCAGCTGGAGAGACCACATAGGTTCCTGACCAGGAAAATCCAGAGTATCAGACACCTATCCTATACAGATAGGCTAAAAACCCAGTCCCTCTACTCAGTCTCATACAGACTGCTCAGAGGTGACCTGTGTCTGGCATACAAGGCCTTCTCAGACTCAGCCTTGATTGAGTTGCTGCATATCTACAAGTCAAATTCCACTCATGCAATCCACATGCAAGTTCTCAACCTGGTCTGTGACATTAATCAAAGTTGTTGGTGGGATAGAATTGTGTCCCAGTGACTCACTCATCTGTAGAATAGACTTCCTCTTCATGTCAAGCAGAGTACCTCAATAGCTCTCTTTAAGAGGAACCTGAATGACTCGATGGGAAACAGAAAATATATCCCTGGGATCCTAGCTGTGTTCCTGCTGGACAGGTAAACCAGGTGCTGACTATATGTGGGAACATGGATGAAATTCTTGGCTAGGCTTATAAAGACCTCCAGGCCAATAGCCTAGTATCATCCAATGAACCTATGAACCTATGAAAGTGGAGAGGGTGGCCCTAGACAAGAAGTACTGAACATGAATTTGGAAGGTAGGAGAAGAATGAGCCTGGACAATGAACAATTAACTTTTTCATTTTCAGGAGAAAGAAAGGAATTAATCTGGATAAGCAATTAACGTTAAATGGGAAGGTGTGAAATTGATCCTAATGAATTTTTGAAGTGGGACAGTGATCTCCCTGGAGAACAAGCTATGAACTTTAATTTGTTTGTGGTGGAGAAAAGGACTATGCTATTGTTCATAAGCTAATAGCCTATAAATGGAATTTTTGCAAATGTATACAAAATTGTTAAAGTATGGAACAACACAAAAAAGTAAAAAAAAGGGTAATGCTGCTCAAATGCCAGAAGTCTCAATCTCAAGATGCACTTCCAGGCAGGCCCTCTCAGTATGGAGAGACATGATGTGTCTGTGTGACTGAAACCTGGTTCAAAGCTCCCTAGAGCACCCCAGCACTATCCAGGTTTCACCTCATCATGCCCTCCTGCCCCAAAAAACTGACAAACAAGGAAGAAAGGAGGGGTGTCCATATTCAAATGTATCTCCAAACACCATCATACTAGGTGACTGAACAACTAGTCACCATCCCACAAAGAGGAGAAACATACTTGATCTCATCATGTCCTCATCCCGCCCCACCTGAAATTTCACACTTCTAAAACTAGTGTGGTCTCCTTTAGGGCCCTGAGCCAGTGTACACATTTACAAAACGCTGATGAATATTTACAAATGCCTTCTACACTACCCTACAGGACTGCATCAGGCAATCAATCACAAAAAAAAACAAACTTGTACTAAAGGCAAAAAAGCAAGTCTGGTGGACCCCACCACCCCACAAATAAACAAACAAAGGAGGAAGCAACTAAAGATGAGACAAGATAAAAGGGCCTTCTTTAGCTATGTTAGAAACCCTGACAGGTTCAGTGCAAACTCCCCAAAGGAGATATCTATACCAGGGATTGTAGCCCCCAAACATCTGGATACGCAGCCAAGGAGGAAGGCGACGCGTGGTGGTCCACCCACCTGAAAATTACCGTCCCACTAGCTTGATAGGGAACTTGCAGACTTTGGATCCACCCCAGTTTGGCTTTTGTCAAAGGCAGATCATTTTTTTAACTTTGGTGTTTTTTTCGAGACAATCACCAAGGCCATTGATGAGGCAGGCAGTTCATACAGCCTACCCTTGCCTTGGCAGGCAACTTCACACAATACCCCACTCAGGTATCATCGAAAACTCATCAGTTTGAATGTAAACCCCATATCACAAGATGTCCACTCTTGTCGGCATCTACTTTCTGAAGTACAAGCAAAACACAGGAGGTATGTTATGGAAAAAGTTGCAGATGGATGACTGCAAGCGCCATAGTCGAAAACACATCGTGGTAATCCACTGAGCACAGAAGAAGTCATCAAACCTTCTACATTGCCCACCTGATCATGAAAGGATTCACATCTAGATCAATACTCATCACTCATTAGACCTATGATTGAGTACATGCCCCATTTCGAATGTATCTGAAGGATAAAGGGTCTCAAAATATGTCTTATGCTGCCCGACTGAAAGAACTAACCCTGATTTGATGAATATGCTTCACCTCAAAAATCTAGATCCCTCAGAACCCAAGGGGAGAGACTTACCTTGACCAGCAAAATAATAGGCATAGTTTTATTCAAACTAAAAGGGGTGGCGAAGCCATACTATGGCTAGGCTTATAAATGCCCTTGGGCAGATAGCCTAGTATGAACCTATGAACCTATGAACCTAATTGCATAAAGTGTGTATCCTATAAAATGTAGACTATAGATTTGGTAGTTAATATCATTTGGGAACAACATCATCAAAGAACTTCTGTGAGTTTATATAATGAACTCCAATGTGTCATTGATATCAGAAGAGGCAGATTATTAACTTTTATCTAAAACAACCTTTATTATAATTCGGTCTAAAAATGTTGAAATTACTCTAGTTTTGAGAAAATGTTGACCAAATTAATTGCAGGTGCATACCTTTCAGAGTAAGTAATAATCTGAGGCAAAGGATTTTGAGTATTCATTTATGGAGTCTACATTATCAAGTCAGTGAGGTCTCACCTTGAACTTTATAAAATAAAGAAACAGGTTAACTGTAATGAATACAAAGTCATAAATTTACCAATTGGAAGCACTCTTTGGGAGATTTTTGAGAATTCTCAGCTTAAGGGTCTCCATCATGAAGTCTGATGTTTCATAGTGGAATTCCATTTCAAAAAGTGATTTTTACAACCATTACTTAAATGAAGTTTGTAGTCTGAAATTAATTTGTGGGAAAAGAAATGCATACATTCAGTGCAGTTGTTTACAAAATGCATTCTCATAAAATGTATTTTGTAGATTTGGTTGAAAGAATGTTGAAATTTATTAAAGGTATCAAGAAGTGTCCATCAAATAAATGCAGATTTGTAACTTTAGTGGTTAAAAATAATCTGGGGCAAAACGTTCAAACTGATTATCTTAAAAATTGATGCCTTGAACTCTGAAATGTCATTGCACATTAAAATGTTATGTTGCAACCATAGTACAGAACAGCATTTGGAACTGAATTGAATTGTATCAGTGACATTATTCAGAAATGAAAAGGAACAGATGTAACTTCTGTGCTGAAAACTTGTTTTCAAAATATGAAGAAGTTACAAATCTTGGTAATTTGTTAAAAGTCAGTAAACAATCACCTGCAGAAAATCATTAAGGTGCTCAGCTGCAGGAAAGAAAGTCTTGATACTGTTTTTGTAGAAAGTGGCTATATATTTTTGGGCTGCTGAATGGTGCAGCTATACTGTGATATATTATGGAGCCTTTTTTATTTATTTAGGAAAAAGTAAATTTTCACTGGGAGTGTAAACTGTTCATTTGTCCTGGTCCCCTTCAATAAACACATCACACCAAATGACATTTGACGACCTTTATTAAATTTCCATAATATAGCTTTGTTCACCAAATTCATTAATTACAGTGTATTCATAATATAATTGATTCTAAACACAGCATAACATCCTTGTAAAGTTAATCAGGGCAGCATACCTACTCACCATATCCCAGTAAGCAGCATCCATACCTCTGCTTGCTTACTTTACTTATGAAGCACCATCCTTATAATGTTAATCAGGGCAGCGTACCTACTCACCCTGTCCAACAAGCAGGGTCCATACCTCTGCTCACTTACTTTACTTATGAAGCAGCGTCCCATCTCACTTCATACACCATTCATTGAATTACCTTCAACAAATAAGCAGCATCCTTACCTCAGCTTGCTTATCTATTCAGAAAGCTTCCTCCAGCTGCTCAATTTCCTTTCCCCAGATCCTTGAAATGAAAACCCCGACACCAGAGGGGGGGACAGAAGAGGGCAAGCCTATCCCTCTTCTCAGCCTACCCCCACTGATAAATAACCTTACTCCCCCCAACCCATCAATGAAAAAAGGTAGGGTGGATGGGTAGCAAGTTCATGCCAAAATGTGATTGTTTAACCTAGCTACACTAGACTAAACCTCTTAAGCCACTCCCCATCCTTATCTCATTTCCTCCCAACCATCCCTCCCTCTGCTTAACCCTTTCACCTCCCCAACCCACTTAACTCCCCTTAATATCAACCTAACCCCCATGAAGAATGTCCAGGACAACTTGGTTTGTTGCCAGACTTCATTTATCCTGAAAAATGTTGATCCATGGCTAATGTATTTTATGACATAAATGTATAGGGTGAAATCGGGACACTGTCTGAGTAGACATATATTTTTTGGGGGGAGTAAGTATTAGAAACCTAGAAATTGCCATTAAGGTGGCCAACTAATTGGAGACTCTTCTTCTATCACCCTTTAGCCAAATATCTGGTTTGAGCTTGAAGAACTCTGACAAGGTATGAGAGAAATGATCTCCATTAAAAGGAGTGATTTTACAAAATACTGAGAAAGAAATTTTCTAAAATGTGGCAATTATGTAAGCTACTACAATGACTTAAGAAGTTAACGTGATTATGAAACTTGTATTCTTCATTTCATCAAGTGTGCCTGCAAACTTCATAAAAAAGTGATACCGTACTGTTTCAGTGCTGTGAGAGGCTTACAATTTAAATAAAATGCCTGTTATTAATTCAGCATAATACTGCAGACAGCTACTGTCTTTTGCATTAGTGTTTACTCTCAATGGATACTGTGAGCAGCTTCCAATTTGATTAGCCTCTTACCTGCTAGAGGTGGTGTCTTCCTGTATTATTCATCACTTTGAGACTTTGATGCTTTTCTTCATTTTACATAAGGTGTGGCTGCATAGTTCTAAACTGTCAGTGCACAATTTGAGAGGTGTGTGTTGTCTCCTTATTTGATCAGAAATTCTGTTATCTCTTGAATCTAACACTATAAATGCCTATTGTCAAGAGTTTTAGCATCCACTCCCTTTTAATGACATGAGGTGCAGCCATGTTGATTGGAAAGATGGCTTCCAGAGGTGGAATTTGTCTATTACTGGGATCATTCATTCTGTATGCAGAAGTCTTCTAACAGTAACTTTGCTATTTTTTGAATATAGTTCTAGAGAAGGCTTCCCCCATTTGTTTTAATGTACTACCTCCATGGATATTGGGACTATTATCATTCTGATTTTTGGCCTAGGTGTATTACTTAGACTATATATATATATATATATATATATATATATATATATATATATATATATATATATATATATATATATATATATATATATATATATATATCTATATATATATATATATATATATATATATATATATATATATCCTAGAACATGCTTAAGAACTACACAAAGTTAGAATTTATGAAATAAAGACATCTTTATCACATATATAATGCAGCATTTTACATGGTAAAGAGTTGCATAATGCATTAAACTTTAAATATAATTACTTTTTTGAAGATAATAACAATGCCTTCTTAATTTGAAGTAACAGTCACACTTCTGATTATTACATTTTAACTAGACCTTAGAGTACATGTTTCAATCTTGGCGACCTATTTTAATAAATGGTGTATTGATATAAGTGACAAGAGGAATTAGAGACAAACATTTTGTTTTATTAAACAGGAATTTATGCATGTGATAGTACAACTAAGTATATAGAGAGGATGGGGTCCACTTTTAATGAAATAGGAACAAAATTAGGAAATTGTAGTTGAGTGATATGATGTTATTATTTTTAATCCCTAAAATTTTAGATTAGCTGATAAAAATGAGATTGAAAAAAAAGTGAACAATGACCACAAAGAGCAGTGGCTTTATTAAATACAAAACCTGAAGGCTCTGCCTAGATGCCAAACCACCAATGTTGTTTACTGTTGTATAATATAAAAATTAGATTTTACTTTTGCCCTCTGTTTAATTTCCTGAAGATTAAAAGACTTGAGTATGCGTTATTTGGAACAAAGTAGTACCTTTTTGAAACTGTTTGAGAAACAGACCTTTGCTGATGACTTTAGTCAGAAATGGCTTTATTCTGACTCTTTGAAATCTGAAAAGGCTTTACATCACTCTACATCAATCGACTATTTTAAGAGTATAAACATCGGCTTAAAGATCAGGTGAAGTGGGGGTGGGCATCTTCACAGGAGAAGGATGAAGTGCTGCAAGCACCCTCCCCCACCCATCCACCAGACATGTGGCATGTTTTGCTTCACCACCTTATAAATATAGTTTTTCTGAAGTCACACAATCTCTGGGCAAGTAAATAGCTTCTGACAAAATGGCCTGTTATTGTCCTAGTCCCCTTCAATAAATACATCACACCGAATGACATTTGATGACCTTTATTAAAGTTCTATAAACATAATTTGGTTAACCAATATTTATTAATTACAACTAGCACATGGTATAATTGAGCATAACATCTATGTAACATTAACAAGGACAGTGTGATCCCACTCTTCCTGACCCAGTAAGCAGCATCCATACCACTGCTCGCTTATTATGAAGCCACGTACCACCACTCACTTCATTTACCGTTTATTGAATTACATATCCAAATAAATAAGCAGCTTACCTCTGTGAGCTAATTTACTTATCCAGCAGCATCCAACCGCTCACTTTCCTTTCCCAACTCATTGCATCTAACACTCAACATCAGAGGGGGAACAGAAGAGGGAAAGCCTGTCACTCTTCTCCACCCTACCCAAACTAAAAATAAACACAACCCCCCTATTCCGTCACAAAAAGGGGGGTGGTGGTTAGCAAGTTCACGCCAAAATGTGATTCCTTCCCCAGTTACACTTGCCTAAACCCTTAAGCCCCTCCCTACCTTTACCTCATTTCCTCCCAATTATCCCTCATCCCATTTAACCCTTTCATCCCCCACTCCCTTAATTCCAGCTACTATAATTTATCTGACTCCCACCTGAAGATGTCCCTGGAAAAATTGGTTTGTTACCAAACCTCATTTGTAATTGGACTTGATGGACTATACATTGACTAACACACTTGATATTAGAAACAGAGGCAAATTTGGGTGAGTAAGAATATTATAAACCTAACCAATGACATGCTTTTACTTAACTTTCTTTAAAGGGTGATGCAGAAAATTTGTTTTCTTTGTTAATATGTGGTGCTATTCCATAGGATTAGTAAACATTTACCTTTTTTTTTGTCTTTGTGTCCTACTATTACCAAATAAAATATGAAACTGTCTAAATTATTACCAGGGTCTTAAATCTATCTATCTATCTATATATATATATATATATATATATATATATATATATATATATATATATATACATATGTGTGTTGTTCCCCTTCACAAAGTCGAACGGCCACAATCTCGAAAGCCATACGGTCAAGATTATATGCTCAAAATTGTGTAAGCTCGACTCTGTGAATGGGGAACGGCATACAGTGTAGAATGGGAGATTTCCCTTTCTGCGCTGTAGTGTGATCCCAGAGTTGGAATAAATAAGTAGCAGGGGTGGGGGTGCAGGGGGGCTTGCCCCCATATAGAAACACTTTGTTCTGTGACTTTTTTATTTTTAGCTCCCTTTCATGAAGTCGAGCTTCATAAACTCGAGCATATGGCTTCGGCCATATGCATTTCGAGTTTCTGAGCATTCGGCTTTGTGAAGGGGAACTATATATATATATATATATATATATATATATATATATATATATATATATATATATATATATATATATATATATATATATATATATATATATATATATATATATATATATATATATATATATATATATATATATATATATATATATATATATATATATATACCATACATCTCAACCTCTTAGAGCAGGAAATCTGGACAAAGGCATAAATAAAAGTGGGACTAAAACCCAAAAAAGGGACAATTTTTAAATATTGCTCTTATAAATTTAGAAAGTTGATAGAATAACAAATCTTGAATTAGCATGAATTTCCTTGTTTTTTTCTTCAAAATTTTTTTTTTATTTTCCAAATACATTTGAATGAATTCCATAGTATTTATACATAACATCTTAAATAACTAGGTACAGTATTTACATTAGCCTGGCACTATAACAGATCTTAATGTATACATTTACTTTACACATATGCCCAATCCATTATCAGAGTGTCTGATCAATTATTGTATAGTGTCAATCAACGATAATACTTTTCCTCAAGGGTTGTTGATAAATGGCTTTGGATAAATTCTTAGTTCTTTACTTTTAATTTCCAATAATGTTGTGGTCTTCAGTAGGCTGTAGAAGTCTTTCAACGTTGATATTGTGTTTGTATTCCATCTTATTGTTATACACTTCCTTGAAATTGCAAGCATAGTCCATACTAGATACATGTTTGACCTATTCAAATGAGGGCCTTTGTTCACATTTAATAATACAAGAGCTTTAGTTAAATAAAATGATTCATTAAATAAAGCTTGTAGAAAGTTATTAATACTATTCTATAATGGCTTCATTTTAACACAATAAAAGGAAATGTGGTTCCAATCTGCATTGTGCACTTGCTCACATCTCCAACATATTCTTTTTATGGAAAAACTAATTTTACTGATTCTATTTGGGGTTAAGAATGCTCTGTGCAAGCATTTCCAATTAAAAAATGTCTAGTATTGTGTAAATAATGTATATTTTATCGATAATAAGATATTTGTTTTAATATCTTCAGTTAACTGTATTGAGTGTAATTTTGTTATATATTTCCATTATGAGGTTTTGGGTGTTGTGTTATAGTTTATCAATATTTTGCAAAATTTTGAAATATTGTTTCCCATGTCAAAGTCATTGCCTATGATTTCATATATGTATTTCGTAAATGTAGGAATTTCTTTAATTAAATGAAGAATTGTTAAGTTTTCTACTTAAATCTTGCAAATATGACAATATACTCTGTAAAGTTAGTCAGTCCTGTTGTGGAATTTTGTATGTTGTTTTTATTACTTGTATATCTAAAACTTTTAGTTCTTTGGTGCATTGGAGCCAACAAACAAATCCTTTCTTTTCCCAGGAATTAATAATTTCTCTATATATTTTATGTGAAAAGTTCATTGTGACTATAAATGGTGTTAAAAGATCAAACCAGATTTTTAAATCTCTATTTGCAATAATAATTTTCCTAAATGAGTCAATGTAATAATTAATCATACGAGTTGTAGTGGGTTTAATTAATTTATATGCATACTAATACATATGTGTCTTTGCAAATTGTTTTTATCTGTTATTTGAAATGTTTTTTGTAAATCAAATTTATTTATTGATATTACAGTTAGTAATTCTTTCCAATTTGCAGAGTAATTTGGACTTATCCAGTCTGAGATTGTTTTAGATATTGATGCTTTTATATATGTTTCTATGTCAGGAAAGTTTAATCCTCCCTGTTTTTATGGTCTGATATGATGTATTAAAGCTATTCTGTTTCTTTTGGGAAACCATAACAATTTTATTAGGCATGAATTTATTTCTTTAAGTATATTCCTTTCCGGTAACAGTTGTATGCCCAAGGCTAAATATAGGATCTTGGGCAGTGAAACCATTTTTTATTAACTGTAGTCTATCTTCAAATGTTAATATTATTTTGTTCTATTTTTCCTCAGAGATTTTAATTGTATTGATGATATTATTGTAGTTTTTTTAGACTAATTTATTATTGTCCTTGCATAACTCAATTCCTAGATATTTTAAGGTAGATTTTTGTTTCTGTGGTGTGATCCCCCTTAGTTTGCAGTTCTTTTTTTATTTAAAAATAAAAATTTTGATTTTGATTTATTGAAATGGAGTCCTGAAGTCATATGAAATTTGTTAATTAATATATCTAATTCTTCTAATGTCTCTTTTGTCTTAGACAATACTAGTAATATGTCATCAGCAAATAACATTACTTTAGAATTGTATTGTTCATAAACATCTATTCTTTGATTTTTATATTGTTACGAATTGAATCTGCCAATATTTCAATAGCCAGAACAAATAGAATTGATGACATGGGATATCCTTGTTTAGTGCATTTTGTTATATGAATAGATTCAGTGGTAAAAGGACCTAACTTGACATACACTACATTATTTGTATATATATATATATATATATATATATATATATATATATATATATATATAAATTTAGATATATATATATATATATATAAATTTAAATAGCATTAGGATTTTGAATAAATAGTCCCAATTTAGGGAATCAGAGGCTTCTCTATATCTAAGCCAATTATGAGTGTTTATTTTCTTGATTAACATAATCTATAGGAGAAATTATCCTTTTAATATTGTCGTGTGTGTCTATGATATATAAATCCAGTTTGATCATTATTTATTGTTTTGGATAGGGGTATTTTCATTCTGTTAGTTAATATTGTCATAAATATCATGTAGTCATTATTTAATAATGATATAGCTGTATATGAGGTACAGAGGTTTGGGGATTTGTTTTCCTTTAGAATTGGTGTGATTAAGGAATATCTCCAAGAGGGTGGTATTAAAGCTTGTGACTGAATTTCTAATAGAGTTTTATGGAAGAGGGATAGTATCTTTGAAGGAAAAAGTTTATATATTTCCTTAATTATGCCATCTATAGATGGAGCTTTATTATTTTTTACCCTCTTTTATTGTATCTGTAATTTCTTTGTAGAATATATGTGCTTGCAGATCTAGTTTTAATTTTTCTGGTATTTTTTTTTATATTAGAACATTTTTCATCTAGATTTAATTGATCAATATGTATATATATGTTTTGGAAATGTTCCATATAGTGATTTCTATAGGCATCAAGAATGTCACCTATATCCAAGACATTTTTCCCTTTCTTTTCATGGAATATACTTTTAATGTTATTAGCTTTTGTTTGTATTTTGATTCTTGTTGAAAAATTATGTAGATATTTGGGAGAAGTAGCCAATGTATTAATTTTTAGTTTTTCTAATGTTAAACTAGTTTTATGTGTTAAACTTTGGTTGTATTTATTGTTTAATACTTCTACTTTCTTTTTCATTTCCAAATGATTTTGATTTTTTTCAGCTTTTACTGACAAAAGTTTCAATTGTAGCTCTAATATATCAGAATCCCATTCTCTGTTTTTCTATAACAAGTTAGGGTTTTACCATATATGTAAGCTTTTAATGAGTCCCATATCATTATTTTATTTATCCCTGTGGTGTAATTAATATCTAAGAAGAACTTTAATTCAGATAATAATGTTTGAACTCTTTAATTTTAGTTATATATGCTGGAATTCTGGAGTTCATAGGTTCATAGGTTCATAGGTTTATACTAGGCTATCTGCCCTAAGGCATTTATAAGCCTAGCCCAAATTTTTGTGGCTTACGCCACCCCTTATATGAAAAAATACTGGGCTCATTAGTTTGTTGTGCTTCTGTCCAGCAGTGACACAGAGATGATTCCTGGGGTAAACCTACAATCTCCCATCCACAGGTCTAGATTTCTCTTGAACAGAGTCAGTGAGGTGCTCTGCCTCACATGGACCGGGATTTTATTCCACAGCATAGGGAGTCTCTGAGTGATAAATCTATCCCTCCAGCATGTCCTATTTATATCCGTGCTAAGGTTTAAGTCGCTTGCTCTAGTGGTTTCGGTGGATTTGGATTTTTTGAGGTGGAGCATGTCCATTAATTCCGGGTTGGACATGGCCTTGTATGTCAGGCACATGTCACCTCTGAGCAGATGGTATGCGACTGAATAGAGCTGGAGTTTCTTCAATCTGGCAGCATATGACAGATTTTGGAGTCCCTTTATCCTTTTGGTGAGGAACTTTTGGGGTCTCTCCAATTGCTGCAGATGTCGGGTGAGATACATCCCGAATGGGGCATTGTACTCGATCATTGGTCTGATAAGTGAAGAGTACAGGGAACAATGACCTCACTAGATCTGGATGTGAATCCTTCATGATCAGGTGGGCAATGTAGAAGGTCTTTCTAACCACTTTAGCAATGTGAGTGTCAAAGAAAGGCCACTGTCAACCTGGGTCCCCAGGTCCCTGATAACCTCTTCTGTGCTTAGTGGATTGCCACCTATATGGTAGCTTGGGGTTACCTTGTTTTTCCTGAAGGGTATGACTATACATTTTTGGCGTTTAACTTCAGGCCATGGCTCTGGCACCAGCTATCTGTTTCCGTGAGTCCCTTCTGAAGGATATCCGTGTCTGATGCACTTTCCACTATGGCCCAGTTTGCAGTCGTCTGCAAACTTTGTCAGCCAAAGTCCTCCTATGTTGGCCTGTACTTCTGAGAAGTAGATGCCAAACAATAGGGGCCAAGGACCGAGCCTGTGGGACACCACTTGTGACCGGCTTGGAGTCTGACACAGCGCCAGCAACTCTAACCCTGTGGGTTCTGTCCTTAAGCCAGTTTGCAACCCATCTTGTGACATATGGGTTTACATTTAAGCTGGTAAGTTTTTCTACAATACCCAGTGGGGTATTGTGTCGAAAGCCTTTGCAAGGTCAAGGTAGGCTGTATGGACTGCCTTTCCTCATCAATGGCCTTGGTGACTGTTTCAAGAAGTCGACCAAGTTCAAAAGGCATGATCTTCCCTTGACAAAGCCAAACTGGGTCGGGTCCAATGTCTGCAAGTCCCCTATATCTTTGTTTATGAGCTCCATTATGATCCTCTCCATAGCTTTGCAGACTAGACTTGTTAAGCTTATGGGCGGTATTTACCAGGGTCCAGAGGCACCGCCTTTGTGGAGTGGGACAACAGTTGCCGTGACGCCACTCCTTGGGCACGTATCCTGTGGTAAGGCTGAGATTAAACAGCTGCCTTATGTGCGGGTTTAATTCCTCATTTAGCTCGTGTAGCACACAGCCAGGGACACCATCCGGTCCCATTGATGCTGTGTTTTTAGCTTTAGAGAGAGCAGCTTTCACCTGTGCATTTGAGATGTCCGGGAGGCTACACTCGGCTGGGATAGTTATCTCTCCTTTAGGGGAGGGGGGTGAAGTTTGCACTGAACCTGTCTGCCAGTATGTTGGCAATGTCTGTGGGTTCAGTGATTTTTGTATCATTTTGGACTAATTCTGAGCATATCTGGGAGTTTCCACCCAGGTTCCTAACATAGCTGAAAAAGGCCTTATGATTGTCCTTTGAATCCATGGCAATTTTTCTCTCAAAATTGGCCTTAGTTGATTTTATGAGTGCTCGTATTTTTTTACTAATAATGATCAGGGGTGACTTACCTTTTATGGATTTTGTTCTATCATGTAATAGCTTTCTCCTCTTATTGTAAAGTTTGTTAATGGCTGGGGTCCACCAGACTGGACGTTTGCCCTTTGTGGAAAGAGTCTTGGTTTTATTTGGGATTGCCTGATCCATGCAGTCCTGGAGGTGTTCATAGAAGGCATTTGTAAGGGCTTCCGCAGCTTGGGTTGTGGTTTCCACTGGCTCAGGGGCCTTGAAGGATACCACACCAGTCTTGAGTAGTGTGAAGTTTGCTTTAGAGAAGTTAAAGATTAATGGTTTGTACCCATTTTGAAGTTTTAGTATTAATGAACTGTGGTCTGAAGAGGGGAAGGGATTGATTGAGAAATTAATAATTTTAGAGTGTAAGTCATGGGCAACAAATATTTTATCTATTTTAGTTTGGGTACCAAATCTGTAATCTTGATGGGAAAACAACAAAGATTTATCTTCTTTAAATTTGAAAGTATCTACAATATGAAATGATTCTACCCACTTGTTTAAAACTTTTGATACAGCAGATGTGCACAGCGGTCTTTTATTTGTAGTTTCAGAAATATCAAATATACAGTTAAAATCTCCTCCTAGTATTAAGTTGCCTTTATAATTATTGGAAATGAAATACAAGTGTTTTTTAACAGTTCCTGTTCCAATGCCTGGGAACCAGTATAGAATGGCTAAGGTCCATATTCTGTTATTATATTTCACTATTACTAATGCCATAAGGCCTTCTTTATCTTCATACTTATAAATGATTTCTGGGTTAATCACATTTGTTTTCCATAAAATTGTTACCCCTCATGTATTTGTCTTATAAGTGGATTGTGCCAATGTCATATATTCCTTAGAATTCCATTTGTAATTGTCATTTGTTTTGAAATGAGTTTTTTGAAGGAAGACAATTTGTGCTTTGTTCAATTTTAAATAGTTCAGTAGATCTGATCTCTTGCTAGGATTGTTTAAGCCATTGGTATTTAAAGATTGTTGCTGTTGTTGTTGTTGTGTCTTTCGGCTTTTTCCTGGTTAAGGGGTCGCCACAGTGGAACTCCGGTCCGCTAATGATTGGCAGTAGATTTAAACATGCCGAGTTGCCAGCTCTGACGCACAACCTTCAATGAAGGTACGCCCATTCACGCATATCTCCACACAGAAGACGCTCTAGCTGAGAATCGAACTGGGCAACGTCTTACTGTGAGGCGACAACGCTACCACAGCACCACCACCGCAGTCCATTGGTATTTAAAGATAATAAAATTAAATCCATCTTAGGTTATTTAGACTATGTATTTTTTGTTTTGTTTTGATCAGGCATACTAAAAATGTTTTTGTGAAATAAATTTAAATTAATAAATGTTAACAAAACTAAGATCCGCACTAGTCATGGAATGAAAATCATTCCTAATCTGATGGATAAACCTAAGTCCATCACATTATCACTCATACCTTGACAATCCAGAAAATCTGAGCTCCATACATTGAATTATCATATGCAGAATATTTGTAATAGGAATAATCAATATTTATATTATTTTGAACAGATATAGTACTATTGTTGGTTAGACAGAATTCAAATAGAAAATAAATGTCTACTTATTGTGTAAGCAATTAATATTTACATGAAAGATAAATGACAAGCAATTCAATCATAGTAAAGTAGGATGTATCATATATAAAACGTCAGTAAAAGATTATAGCACACAGTTATTTAACATATTCAACCTTATTGATGAAGTCTTTGAAAACTTATTACTTAATATAAATAGATGGTAATAATATTTATAGCTAATGTTTATAATACAATGTATTTTACTGGATATCTCAGAAATTATATTTCATAGTTCATATGAACGATGAACTATGAACTATTATATTTCATTGTTTGCCAGTATTTAATCACTTTGTTTGCTGCTAACATACTTAACGCACCAGTTTGTTTTATGTGAAAATTGATGAAAGTTAGTGCATTGCCAGAATACCATTCACTAGTTCATGTGGTATGTTTCCAGGGTGTTCTTAAAATATCCAAACCAATATTTGTCCTGTTCCATTTTACCAGTCTGTTCCATGCAGTGGCCACTCTGCCAGTGAACCAGTCAACACACCTTCCATTCCCACATATATTTCCAAGAAGGAAATCTGATGACTCTCTAGCACTTCCCGGCAACCCCAAACACCCCTAGAATCAGCTATACCCATATGCCTAACACGTCCGAGCAAGCTCATCTCCCAGACCGCTGCAAGGGGTTCTGCACAAGACCAAGTGCTCTTAGTCTTTCACAATAACTCAGACTTCCACTCTTATGTAAGTCCTTAATGTGCTTGGACCAAAATACATTTTAAATGTAAAATTGTGCTTATTATTATTTTTTTTATTTTTTTATCAAGAATCAACTTAATGAGCTAAATGAAGCATTGGGATACCATCAATATGTGTACATGTGGTTTAAAACTGCCCTTTTATTAAATATATATGTATATATATATATATATATATATATATATATATATATATATATATATATTTTTTTTAAACCAAAACACTGCAGAGAATCATCTTGGAGGCTCCTTAGAGCCATTAAGCATTATCATCACTCTGTCTCCATTACCATAGCAACCTGGGAGCATCTTTTTCTGTCAGTGTGTCTGTGTATTGCATACCAGAGGCTTGCGGTGCACCTTAAGCAAAGCTTCACTTCACTGCAACTTCAAGCCTAAATTCCCTCTTTTTCAGCGAGGCAGCAGCCAGGAAAAGAACGGAGAGCAAACAGATAAAAAAAAAAACTCCCAACAAGCTGACACAACAAGAGATACCACATTCTTCCAGCCTTCTCACATCACACTCAGCAGATGTATAAGCAAACTATTCTCTGCCAAAATATGCCAAATCACAGTTTTATCCACCCCCTTCCCCTGGATCCAGGCTAAAATACCAAGTGTCTCTTCTTAATACACAAGCATCAGTAAACCTCAATCACAAGGTGCAACACACAGCTTCCCAGAGACGAAAATGGTAACATACAACAGAAGCCAGACACAGCTGCATCCACACACATCAGGCTTAATCAAACAGCACTTGAAGCTATGATGCCTGCTATAATTGATATTAACTATGTTTAGACAGAATAATAATTACATTTGTACTAGCTGCCACACACAGCTGCATCCACGCACACCATATCAGGATTGATCAAACAGCACTCGCAGATGTGATACCTGCCATAATTGATATTAACTATATTTAGACAGAATAATGATGACATTTGCACTAAGAGCTTGCTACTATTATTTAACCATGATATACATGACATTTCTAAATCATACTTAAACTGAAGAAGGCATTAGTCTCCATGACAGCATGTTTTTTTTCAAAACACTCTGCTGTTACTGCTATTATATATGATGTTAATTTGTTACATTTGATCCTGAACTCTGATGAATGGTACCTTGTTGAATTAGTTAATTAATTACTTGAATTATTATATGTAAAAACAATGAAAAATGAACAAGATAAGCATTCATTAAGTTCAAGTAGTGGAATAGAAACTTCTATGTTTAAATTATATGTTGCTTTGTTTGGCTTATATATAATGTAAATAGTTACTCATCTTGACCTACCTTTGTTTGTGAAGAATTACTGGACTCTTTGAACATTCTGAATAAATCATTACTGTTTCTCAGTTGTTTAAGAAAGACACCTTTTTTTAAAAAATAAAAACAGATTACAAGTGATGTACCATATCAGTTGATACTTTGAGAGATGCAGTTATAAGAATTATTTTTTTTTTTTGGGGACAGCTATTTGGAATCAGTGTTTTTGTTTCTGTTTTCTAGCATCAGTCCAAGGATTTGCTTCTTTTATTCTATTAAGAGTAGGGGCCATCCATTCCATTTCTTCTGGGATAGACACTATGTTGTTGCTTTTGATGAATATAGTAGCTTCTTCTAAGTCATTAAAGGTTCTCATCTCATTGGTAAAAGGTATTTTTATCTTGGCTGGAAAGGCCAACTGTGCTTTAATGTTGTCTTGTGTCAACAGTTTTATTATTGGCCAGACTTTTTTTCTTTGTTCTGGTATAATCATTGTCAAACCTTATCAGGCTTTGATTGTATTTTATGGGTGATTTTCTTCAAGCAGATTTTAATATTCGCTCCTTGTCCATAAATGAATGAAATGTTATAACTGTGGATCTAGGTGGAGTATTTCTTGAGTTAGAAGCAGGTTTCGTCAGTGCTCTATCCACCCTTTCAATTCCAAATGAAAGTCCCTCTTTCAAGTCTAAAAATTCAGGAATCCAATTTGTTAAGAATGAAGTAATGTCTTCTCCTTCAGTGGTTTCAGGCAGACCAAATATCCTTATGTTGTTTCTCCTTCCCCTGTTTTCTAAGTCATCTATTTTGTTTAAGCAGCCATGTAGTCTGTTTAAGCAGAAATTCTTTTTGGAATTCTTCCTCTTTGAGTCTCTCTTCAATGTCATTTAGAGAAGTCTCTATATTTGTTATTTGTGTATGGCATTGCTGTAATAGTTCCTTAAGAGTATCGGTCTGCTTTTCAGAATTTAATTTGAGGGTTTCTAAGTCATTTTTAAAGCCATCCATAATCAAAGATAATTCCTGTAAGGTAGATGTCATCAATTGCAGTTCTTTTTTCAAAGCAGCATCTGGATGAGAATTCCTTGAGTTGTTCATATTCAGTGATTTAGTATATCTCCAAGTTACTTGACAGGAATGTTTTTGTATATTTCCATCAAAATTGATGTTTATGTAGTTTAGTATTTTATCTATAGATTTCTGATGTTTTAAATTTGAAAATAATAAAATTCTCCTATATTATTACACTAGTTTATGGAGCTCTCAAAATTCACTGCTCTCATTTGGCCATCTAGGCTCTGCCCAGCAGCATGAATTTTCTGAAGGGTATAAAGTCTGTAACTGAAATTTCTGTCATTATTTTCTAACTTAAATTTTTAATGATTTGCCACTTATTTGCCAAAAGCACATTTTTTTTAAAAACAGACCAAATAATCTGTACAGTTGAGATGTATGATATGTGTGTATGTGTGTGTGTGTGTGTGTGTGTGTGTGTGTGTGTGTGTGTGTCAGGGTTGCCACCTTTTCAAATGCCCAAAGTGGGACATTTTTGGTACAAACATCCAGGCAGAGGCCAGTAATAGTGTAAAGGACAGAACTTCACTTTTTGCCTAAATAAAAGCTTATTCTTGAATCATTTGTCCTGAAATCTCAGGACATTTGGACACAACTGTGTGTGTGTGTGTGTGTGTGTGTGTGTGTGTGTGTGTGTGTGTGTGTGTGTGTGTGTGTGTATATATATATATATATATATATATATATATATATATATATGGTACTCAAGCTTTGGTCAAAAAGTTAGGTGGTTGGTGTCTATTTAATTGGCCACATTTGGTTGACATATGCAGATAGTCAACAAGTACTCTAGACTGATAATCTCAGGAAAGGGGAATAGTTTCTTTCTCCAGAGATTGTGTGATCTCAGAGTTAGTATATATTATTAGCAGGGGCTGTGGGGTTGCAAAAATAATGCTATTTTTTGTTTGTTTGTTTGCATGCACCAAAGATTTTCCTCGAACATGTACAGTTGCTTGCTGACATTTGCATTGTCAACTTTTGTAGATGGCGTTCCTGACATTGGTCTTGTTGATTTGTTGACCAAGGTAAGCAGTCCCATAATTTACCTATCTATCTATCTATCTATCTATCTATCTATCTATCTATCTATCTATGCGCACACAGACTCACATATACAAATGTATGTATATGTATGTATATATATATATATATATATATATATATATATATATATATATATATACACACACACACACATATATATGGGTCTACTGTAAAAGACCAAAAATCCACTTGTTCGAAAACGAACAATGCACTTAAGCAAAAGTGCACTTCTACGAAGTATGGTTCAACGAACTGTTAAGGAATACAGGTGCTGAAGCACACTACAGTGGGGAAGGGGAATTTATGTGTTTCCCCACTGTAGTGCGATCTCGGAGTTGGTATAATTAAGTAGTGGATGTGGGGGGCACAGCCCCCCACATGGGGGGTGTAGGGGGTCTTTCCTTCCTACAAAATCAATGTTTCTCTGTTCTTTATCAGTTCATTGAACTGATGTCTGTGGAAGTGCACTTTCACGTAACCATGGGTCTACAGTTTATTTTCGAAAAAGTGATTTTTCGATTATATACAGTAGACCCACACACACACACACACACACACACACACACACACACATATACATATATATATATATATATATATATATATATATATATATATATATATATATATATCATGCTATCTAATACAAGCTAGAAAATTTACTAGTGTAGTTGGTTGATTTTTTTTTTCTGGACCTCTGATTGCGTTGCTGGAGGATATAACTAAATTAGGCTGAATCTCAGAAGCCATAGCCCACAGTACATTTCAAAATATTGTTCAACTTTTTTTTCTATTCAAGTCACACATTGTTTCTGATATTGACTACCACTGATCTTTATCAGGTCATGTCAAGGCCTCATGACTGATGAACATCTACATGAGTGAGTTTATAAAACAGTACATCTGGTGCTTTCCAAGCAGATTCTACCAGGAATGCAATTTAAAATGTCTTCCTCATGCACTTGTGCAGTATAAAAACTAAATAAAAATTAAATGGGTATGATTTCACTCATACCCAGCAGTCATGAAGCTTCCGAGTCATTTCCTGAAGGAAATAAGTAAATTAGGTTGATAGTCTGGGGATATAGCAGTGCATTATACACTGTTTACAATCCTTTTGTTATGTGCACATAACATACTGTTTCTGACATTGGATGGCAGTGAGATTCCTCAGATTATTTTAAGATCTAATGAGTGATGAGCTTATATGGCAGTGTTACAAAGTACATCAAGCAAGCAGTATGCAAATGCTCAAGGAGTGCAATTTAAAATCTTTATCTTGCAATTTAGATTTCTTTATTCTGCACTATTGCAATATATATATATATATATATATATATATATATATATATATATATATATATATATATATATGTATATGCTGAAACAAAAAATCTCCTTGGGTATGTACACATGCATGCATAGATGTTGGTATTACATGCTCTGTGGGATATGTTAGGGTGCTTTTCATTTTTCTGTTGCCCTCATACTACACACTGCTTCTGATTTTGGCTAAGACTAAAAAACATCAAATCATATCAAGATCGTCATACTGATGAAATTCCATGCTACTCAGTGAGACAAAACAATGCATCAAATATTCAGCAAGCAGATGCATTCAACAGTGCAGTTTAAACTTCTTTATCTTACTTGCACTTTTAATGACATTATCTTATGTTACTGCAATATAAAAATAATTAACACATCTGCACATGCCCATTTATGCCCTTATAGGCAGGATGCCTGTACAGTTAAGCATTAACATGTGCCATGTATTCCATACCTTGAAATAACCAGCCAGCTTCCCTTAATCAAACAACATGACTATTTATTTATTTTAATTATTTATTTGACATTTTTTTACAAGGAAAGTCAGACTTGGCCAGAAAGTGCTCATTTTCAGCAGAGGCCCAGAGAGAAAAGTTTCAGAATCACAATCTTTCAAAAATCAAGTACAGAAAGTTTAACCACAAAGTATCATGTTATATTACAAAACATGAATGAAAAATGTTGTAATGAGAAAAACATGGAACATATGTTTCACAGAATGCAGTGAAAACAATAACATGAGTTGGAGAAAATATGTGAGGGAAAACCTTAGTTGTCATATTATTTGTTATGTAGATGAGTATGTGATAAATGAGACATGAGACAATTCTAATAGATATTTAAAGAGATATTAGAGATTACATTAGAATCAGTGAGGGGAAATTGAGTGCTGTCTTAGTATGAGATATGGTGTTCATATTATGGTTAAAAAGGAAGAAGCATGGAGAGAAGGGGGTTATAAGAAAAGTGCAGGATAGGGTGTCATTAGGTAGCTTAGGTTTTGGGTAAAGTATTTTTTGTGGGTGTGCTCAGAAAATGCTTGTTTCTGCACAACATACCTAGTTTTTGATGAATTTATTGTTTTGTACCATAAATTGTCTGTTTTTTTCTTGATTATACCATTTATAGCACTTTTTATTGTGTTCTGTTATTTAATACTGTATTTTAATACTGTAAACTAAACTGCACTTTTTGTACTGCATTTGTCTTCCTTATTATGCCTGTTAAATCATATTTTGTTGCTGTTTTCACTGTTTGCAAAGCTTTTTTTGATATTTTCACTCTTTGCAAAGTAATTGTTGCTACTTTTCACTGTTTGTAAAACATCTGTTTTGTTTGTTCTATTTTCCTGCCAAGCAGTGATTTAAATAACTAATGTGTTTGCTGTTTAAAGCATTTGATAGTTGCTGTTTTTTCTGCTGTTTAAAACATTTTGTAGTGCCTCACTGCTGTTCTTCTGCAGTTTAAAACATATTTTTAGTGTTTTCCGCCTAAATTAGTAAGTAGCATCTGTAACATTGTCCAGATACAGGTTTGCTGCATCTGTGTCTGTACTAGTGGCTGTTGTATTCTGAGTACATTTTCCAATCCATCTTTGATTGGAAGATGCCCTTCTACACCTTTGTGACATAAATGTGCTGACTGGAACCTGTCTTTTGAAGCGTGATTGGTCTAGAGCTTGGAATAAACACCCTCATTGGTTCTTTTGAGTTTTTAATTTTTTTTATTTAAGTTTTTAGCTTCTTGTATTTAAGCCCCAGGTTTGAGCAGGTTTCTGTCTGTTTGCCTGTCCAGACAGATAATTTTGACAATTTTTCCCTTAGATACAGATATAGTACATTAGTCTGTTCCTCATCTTTAATACATCTCTGGTCTAAGAAGTATTGGTAGTGTGCTGTGACCTATTAAATCACCAGCCAAAAACCCCATCAGAAATATCCATCTACAGAGCACCACCTAGATCAGTCCTGAAAACACCCCCTTTGTGATAACAGTTCTTCAAACCTAGCATTATGGACAGTTGGATTACCCCTTGTTTCTCCTGCCAACCTTGTTGATTTTGGTCACCTGAGGCAGTGTAGCAACTGCCTTATGTACACTGACAGCCCTCTACTAATAACTCACTCTAGTACAGAGTGTAGGAGATATATCTACACTAAGAATCTTGAATCCCTGCTCTCTTGCACTCAGAACAGTAACACTGAAGAGGGTGTCAACTCACCCACCAGTATTCATGCACATCACTACTCATATACATAGTACACATTCAACATATAAATCAACATACACAGACGTTCTCTCAGAAAACTTACCAAAACCCCAGAGACCTCCAAAACGCAAGACTGCTACAACTAACACAGTTCCCACAGCACCCATGACACATAGTAACTCCAGTGTCTCACCTACCAAACTCGTAAGGCATAACACTCAAAAAACAAAAATTCTTGTCATTGGAGTCTCAGTAGTGAGACACATGGATGTCCCACTCACCAGGTTAGATAAGGAGAAAGTCACGCTCTGCTGTCTGTCCGGTGTCAGGATTTCAATTACCCCACTATCAACTGGGAAACCTACTCTAGCCCTAACTCACTAGCATAAAAGTTCCTTGACTTTGTTAACTAAAATGTCCTGGAACAAATTGTTCAAAGCCCGACAAGAGCAATAGACATACTAGATCACTAACATGACAAACCGATGCACCACCGCAACTGTCAGACCCTTCTTAGTTAAATCAGTCGCATTTGAACTGGCACTAATTTTTGGATTGACAAAGGGTGAAGTCACATTAAAAATCTTCTCCAAGGCAAACTATACCTGTAGATCAGAGTGTGTGTATGTACCTTTTAGAAGCATTTCCAGATGTAGCACGTGCATATAAATACTGAGCACGTGCAGGCAGCAGTGCCATTTTGAGAGAACAGCCAGAGTGTTAAAATGTATGAGTGTGGTAGTCAGTCTGTTTATAAGCTCATTTAAGTTTGAGTTACAAAGTCGCATTTCTGATGTGTTTGTGTGTAATAAAGCTGCTTGAACAGAACCCACAAATGTTCGCCTGTTTTATCCTGAGTAGACATGTGACATGCTGTCAGAACTGGGATTAGAAGAGCTACTTCTATGAGCCATGAGGTGCAGAGTTGACGGTGAAGGTAGACTAAACAGGTTGAGTAAAATGGAGCACAGACAAATGAAAAAGGGCTAGAAATTAACTAAAGATAAAGAAAACTGCACAAATGATTTATTGGGTAAAGAAAATGAAATAGCACATTTATAAAACACAAAATGCATTATTAATCAAATGAGTAGCACAAAAAAGTATTATTAAGTAAATGAAAGGCACAAATTGCATTATTATTTAAATGGAATGTTTGAAACCATGATATTTGATAAAACTAGCAAAACTATTCATATGGGGCTCAGAATTACCTTTGGTTTGCATAATAAGCATGTTTAAAGTAAAACAAGCATGAGAAAAGTGTAATGAGCATGATAAGAGACTAAAATGGCATAGTGAGTACGATTAAAGGGCAAAAAAGCTTAAAGAGCAAGGTGACTGCATGTTTTTAGTAAAAGACTGTGTTTGGGCACAAACTACTATTTTGCATTGACCAAAGCAATTCAAAGCATAACGAGAGTTGTTCAAAGTATCTCAGAGTGTGTAAAGTGTTTGTAGAGTGTGTGCTTTATTATGATGCAAATATTTCAATATGTGCAAAGCACAGTTATATTGCAAAGTACAAAGTACAGCCATTTCGAAATGTTTCTTGTGCTGTGTGCATTTACTTGTAGAAGGCCGCCATTTCACTGTGCAGAGTTATTTTGCAAATTACAGCCATTTTGAAAGGTTCCTGTGCTGTGTACAGTTTACTTGCAAAGTGCATTCATCTCAAACTGTTTCTTACTCTGAGCTTTTTTTGCTGTATACAGTTTATTCACAAAATACTGTAATATCAAAGTATTTATTACACTGATAATGAGTGGTCTCATAAATTCAAAGTAATGTACAGTGATTTCAGAGTGTCCTTGTGCTATGGAGACTTATTTAGCAAGGTACAGTTATAAGAGTTTGTTGTGCTATTGGGCATAATTACAAGTACTGGCATAACGTTCTGGCATATATATTTATTTGTGTGTATGTTCATATATAATTTCAAGCACCTTCACAACTGTGTGTTGATATGGCACAGGCATATCACAGACCAAGTCCACTTGTGTTTGATCATAATATAGCAGAAAATAGGAAAATATTCAAGCAGGAATACAATATTTTATACAAGCAGCTTTTTCTGACAAATATGCACATACAAGGGCATTCATTTTGCTTAACCTAGCTAGGTCAGAAGCTATTGAAAGAGAGCATTAATTTGTGTATGCACCAGAGATATATAGAGGAGAAGGGGCAAACCATCATATTATGGATCCAGCAGAATCAATGGAAGACCCTGAGTGCTTAAAACATAAATTTAGAGAAGTGTGCAACCTCCAGACAAATGTTACATTAGAGAGACACTTACTTTATACAAGAGACCAAAAGCCCTGTGAAACGTTTGCAGCATATATAACAGCCTTATTTCTCAAAGCAAAAATGTGCAGAATTGGTGACTTGAAAGATGAGTTAATAAAGGACAGGCTTGTGTCTGGTGTTACTAGTGCTGCAGTAAGAAAGATTTTGCTTCATGACTGTGATTTAATGTTAAACAAAGCCATAGAGAGTTGTCAAATCCATGAGCTCATTGAAAGGCACATAAGCATGCTTACAAGTGATAAAGGCATGGTTTCAGCAGCCTCTAGAGCACATGTAGGCAGCATGCAACATGTGGCAAGCAGAAACAGGTCTAAGCACAAGGCAGCAGCAGCAACCCCTGTGGGTGTGGCAAGGAAATCCTGGAGCTTTCTAGCAAGTTCCAAGTCTAGCTTAATGAAAGGAGCATGCTCAGTACAGTATAAGGGTGAGTACTTTCATGCTTTTCAGCTGGGAATGGTTACAGCTTGCAATTTAATGTAGTCCGAAGAATCATGCAGTCATTATTAGGTCTCAGAGACAGTTTGAGAATGAAACTGCTTTCTTTTACCAAAGAAGTATGTCATGTAAGCACATGTCCCATTTACAGCTTTATTAAAAGTATTTTCTCAGAGTATGCTGATGTGTTTGATGACAAGATAGGCAAACTTCTAGTTGTGTATTCCATGAAGTTACACCCACAGGTCAGTCTAGTGGTCAGACCAGCAAGATGACTTCCAATAGCTATGCAGGACAAAGTCAAGGTCCAGTCAGACAAAATGGTGCAGCAAGGTGTGATTTGTCGAGTCACAGAACCAACTGAGTGGGTATCATCCATGGTAGCTGCTCATAAGAAAAATTCCGATAAAATCAGAATATGCATTGACCCAAGAGACTTGAACAAGGCATTAAAAAGACCTCATCATCCAATGTGTACAGTCGAGGAAATTGTAACCCTCATGCCAAATGCCACTGTTTTTTCTATCTTAGATGCAAAGATTTCATTCTGGCAAGTAATGCTTGATTGCAAATCTTCACTACTGACTACATCCAGTACCCCATTTGGTAGATACAGATTCCTCAGGATGCCTTTTGTAATAAATTCTGCCAGTGAATTCTTTCAGTGTGCAATGGAGCAAATTTTTTCAGGCTATCCATGTGCAATAACAGTCGATAATTTACTCGTTGGAGGTAGTGGTGAAGCAAAGCATGACAAAAACCTCAGGAAAGTTGTGGACAGAGCATGCAAGGTGAGTTTAAAGCTCAATCCTCTGAAGTGCAGATTCAGACTGCCAGCAGTTACTTATGTAGGTCATTCATTTACTAGTACAGGCGTATGACCAGATCTTTTTAAGCAAGCAGCCATTCTTTTGATGCCAGCTCCAGACAATGTCCAAGCCTTACACCGTTGTCTTGGTATGGTTAAGTATTTGGACAAATTTATCCCTGACTTTAATGAGTTGTCACCAGCTTTAAGACAGTTGACATGAAAATAATGTTGCATAGTCATGGTCAGAACAACACCAGAGAGCATTTGATAACCTTAAACAGCAAATTGCTAACCTGCCTACATTAAGATACTATGATGCCCACAGACCAGTAGTTCTTTCCTGTGATGCCTTAAAGTTTGGTCTTGGTGCAGTTATTCTTCAAGAGGAGAGACCTGTTGCCTATGTATCTAGAACTCTTCCCCAAACTAAGATGCAGTATGCTCAAATTGAGAAGGAGCTTTTGGCAATTGTGTTCGCATGTTCGAAGTTCCATGATAATATTTATGGCCGAGCAATCCAGATAGAGACTGACCATAAACCTCTAGTTACTATTTTAAAGAAGCCTATGCATTCTGCTCCAGCAAGAGTATAAAGAATGATGATTAAATTGCAAATGTGCAATTTCGAAATGGTCTATATGAGGGGTAAACGTCTTTATCTGGCTGATACCTTATGCAGATCACCCAGAAATACCACAGAACAGCTTGATGCAGAGAATTTTGACTCTGATGTCATGGACATGGAAGTGCATAGTTTTTCTACCATGAGACTTGATGAGCTGAGAGATGATACAAAGACTGATCCAATTTTGCAAAAGCTCAAGCATGTAATCAATACAGGATGGCCATTACAACAATCCTGTGGACCACCAGAAGTAAGATCTTACTTTCCATACAGAGATGAGATGCTGATGGAAGATGGTATCATTTTCAAAATCCAAAAGTTATTGTTCCTACTTCGTTACAGCGCAAATACATTCAGACTTTACATTGTGGCCACCCATGTTCTGGTTCAACCAAAAGAAGGGTGAGAGGTCTAGTATTTTGGCCTTCTCTATCAATATACTTTAATAAACTTCTTTCTTCTTGTTCAGTGTGCAACAGTACTAAGCCACATTTGCAAAAAGAGACACTTCAGCTAAGCCAAATTCCTGAACTACCTTGGTCAACAGTAGCAACTGACATATTTGAGTGGAACAGTCAACATTATTTAGTGTTGGTAGACTCTTATTCAAACTGGTTTGAAATTGATTTGCTACCTATCCTAATGCCCAATGCTGTTATCACTAAGATGAAAGGTCATTTCTCAGTCCATAGTACTCCACATAAAGTTATTTCTGACAACATTTCTCAGTTTACCAGTCAGTTGTTTCAGAGATTTGCTAAACAGTGGGACTTTATCCATGTTATTAGCAGTCCTGAATATTATCAGTCAAATGGCCTTGCTGAACATGCAGTACAGAGTGCAAAGCAGTCACTGGAGATGTCAAAGCATGACAATACTGATATCTTCTTGAATTTACTTAATCCCAGAAGTATACCCTGTGACAACCAACTTGCCTGCTCGGAGACTTCTGTCTAGGCAAACCAAAACAACCTTGCCTATCAGTTCTAGTTTGTTGGTGCCTAATGCTAAAAACATGAGAGCAATCAAAGCCCAACTTTTTAAGATGCGCTCTTCTCCGAAGTCCAGCTATGATAAAATGAGCAGATTTCTTCGCCCATTAAAAAAAGGAGAGACAGTGAGGATGCAAATAGCAATAGGCTTTGATCGAACTGATCAAATGAGATGTATATGTATTGAGCCGAATGTGAGGGTATAGAGTACCGGAGATACTGCAGACATCTTCTTCCTGTATCAGAAATGATATCACAGTATTGTACCTGTGATACAGGCTCTAATTCTCGAAGCAACCCAGACAATGTTCATACCGAGAACATGTCGCAGTATCCATTCCAGTTCCTGATGATGTCCCAGTTGTCCCCAAAGTTGAAAATTCCTTGAAGACAGTCCCTCTTGCTAGATCCAGTTCTGACTTTTATATTACATGATCAGGTCACATTACCATACCTAGTGTAAATACACAGCAATTTGGACATAATTGTTTTATATGTGTCTGATTTTGTATGACTGCATGTCTGATAACTAGTTCTGTATAATTGCATGTCAAAAGATTATTTCTGTAAATATTATTTCTGTAAATTGTATGTCATTGAATAATGTCATTTTGTATAAGGACTATTTCTCAAAGAGGGAGGATGTAGATCAGAATGTGTGTATATACCTTTAAAAGGCATTTACAGGCATAGCACGTGTATATAAATACTGAGCCCGTGCAGGCAGAAGTGCCATTTTGAGAGAACTGCCAGAGTGTTAACATGTATGAGTATGGTAGTCAGTCTGTTTATAAGTTTATTTAAGTTTAAGTTACAAAGCCACATTTCTGATGTGTTTGTGTGTAATAAAGCTGCTTGAACAAAACCCACGAATTTTTGTCTGTTTTATCCTGAACAGACAAGCGACAATACCCTCCTAGGGGAAGGTATAAATGCAGTCCAAGCCTGATCCCCAATTGGAAGTGGTAACTACACTAAAGCTTACACTAAAGTCCTGTATAATCACATGAATAAGTGTAGAGATTTGGCTCTTCCAGAGAGAACTGAAACAAGAGCCCCAAGTGAAAACAAGCCATGCTGGTGGACATCCAGCATCAACAAACTTTACAACAGACGCAGAAAGTTGCTGTCTAAGAAAACTAAGACAAGGCTCCACCAATGGAAAAGCACCCTTGTCAGCCTCTATAGGTAACTTTGAGAAAAACTTAGCAATCACAACCACGGATAACCATAAGGCCTTTTCCAGCTGCATATGTAAACTAAAAGTTAGGATCCAAGCGTTTGCAGAACTAGTGACTAATGGTATCACACACACTGATCCCACAGAGATAGCAAACCTGTTTGTGGACAGATTTGGTGACAATTTCTGTCCCTTATTCCTTCCAAACTTATCACAAACCTTGCTCCCAACTCCCCCACACTCTACATATCTTAAGAACAGGTCATTAAAGTCTTGTCTAAGGCAAAAAAACACAGTCTCTACGGGGCAGACAGCATCCCAGGTTGTCTTCTAAATGAACTAAAACATGAACTAGCATCACCATTAAGGTACCTGTTTGAGGAGGGGGAATGTTTGGGTATGGGATGGGATCCTTTTTTGTACCTGGGTCGATGAGAGAAGATATGGAGGGTGAGAATTTTTTAAGGCTGTTTTATGACTATCTTGTTTATGACTATAATAAGACTTTTTATCTCTATAACTTGTATCTTGACTTGATTTCATAGCTGTCTGAAGAGTTGCCATTTTTTATCATTTTTATTCTTTTGCCAGTTAATCCATGCTTTGTCTTTCATAAGGAGTTTACGTTGGTTCATTTGTGAGCCATGGGGTATGGGGGTTTTTAATTATTTTTGTACACTTTGGGGCTTAAGTGTTAAGAATATTTAGAAATGCTGCATTGAAGTATTCTGCTGTATCATTAAGGGGAGTCATTTTAGGATAGACCAGTTAACTTCTTTCAGAGCTTCAATGAAAGACTCCGAAGAAATTGGAGAGATTACAGGTAGTATTGAGCTTATATTCTTTTGGTAGTCATGTAATAATCCTTTGGATGTAAACTGGCAGGTGGTCACTTAGTGTATCAGGGAGAGTACTTGAGGAGGTAAAAATAGATGGGTTGGTAACCAGAATCCAATCCAGGATGAACTGTTGGGATTTATTTTTGCCTTATCTTACTAGTGTATAAATAGGCTGAGTGAATCCAAAGAGGTTCATGCTGTTGATTGCTGAATTTGTGGACAAAGACTATCAGTCAATGTTTACATCACCCTGGCACCCGGCAGTATAATTTCATTTGTGATTGTATCTGCTATCCAGGATAGTATGTTTTCAGTTATTGGACTGTTCTGCCCTGGAGGGATATATAGCATGACAATGCATATGTTCTTGGGTCTATTAAGTGTAAGGAATTAGATTAAGATTTCTGCTCTTCCAGAATTTGGGATTGTGTATGTCTAGGTAGTTAGTGTGAGCATATAAATCTACATAAATAATGGGGGGGGGGGGGCAAAGGGCCAAAATCACATACAATTTTTGCATGTCACTCTTATTTACTCAAACATTAATAGAACAGTTATTGCATAAACATACATTTTCTGAAAAATAAGAAGTATTGCACTCTAATGTTTAGTAATATTGAGTGACTGTAACCCTGCTTGATTTACCAGAAACTCACACATTTTTCAAGAAGCAGGATAAAATTATGAGGCAAAAACAGGGACGTTCTACAAAATTCTGAATAGTTGACTTACATAACTAAAATCATAGTACTGTGAATAAACCTGGTCATATCTTCCTCTCCATGTGGCCCATCTCCTGAAAAACAAACTTATACATCCATAACTAAATTTACTGCTCACGGAAACCCAGAAATTACCATAAGCAAATCATAATAATTAAAATATCTAGGAAAAATCATAGCACTTCTGTCACAAAGCACATTTCCTGTAAACAATTGAGAAGTGTCTGGTGATGAATTTGGTACACAAAATAAAAAAGGGCACTTATGTTTTGTCAGATGTTTGCATCCATTGCATGCAATAACAGTAACAATACCCAAACTGATATGTGTTCCATTTCAGCAGTTAATAGATCACACTGTTCACAATATTAGTTTACAAAGATAAGTCGAGGTGGTCTTATGAACCTGACTTGATAAAGTTCAATATTTAATTTTTTTTGTTGCATACCAAAACTATGCTGAACTATCAAGAGAACCATGCCTAAGTAATACTGATATGTGCTACCAAATCATCTTGGTAGACTAAATTGCAGTAATGGCTTGCCTGCAATGCAGACAACAAGAAACGAATGACTAAGAACTATACACTAAAGAGCACAGACAACAAAAAATGAATGACTGAGAACTATACCCTAATGAGCAAAGAAATATGCAACTGATGATGGCACACATAATTCCTAGCACAGTGACAAAGTCATAAACGCTGAATGTTTTCATTCACCCATATAGTGCAATTTAGAACTATTACATGCAGTCTGAATTGTGAGTTTGGTAGGGTACATGGAAGTCTTTATCTGGCTAAATTGTGGCCTAAGAGAGAAAAGTTGGACAAGTTTGATCTGTGGTTTTACTTTAGTAAAGCATAAATGAATTACCCTACATGGATTCTTAGTTAGAACTGAAACTAGAGTTCCTTACTTCGAAACAAAGTAATTCAAATAGTAGATAAAAAAAATAAATTGCTTAAAATATTTGCAAAAAAAATATGAAAAAATTCAAAAAGTAAATCCAAATAAAAGGGAACAGTTTATATAGTGTATCAATTATTGTAAAAAAGCATTCATGTAATACTTGAAAAAAGATGAATTATTCAATTGAAAAAATAAATTTATTTTGTATATTATTCTGTAAAAATAAAGCAAGAATGATACTGATAATAACTGCAATAACAATTTCTTTAAGGATAGCTATGAAATTAGGCTGGATAAGAAATATTGTTTGATTTTGGTTGCTTTATCTGAAGCCCACATGTATACTGCCACCTTTAGAAGTATAATCTGATATTTGGTTTTGCTGGATGTTCTAGACTTAAACTTCTTAGGGTTAAAAACTGACTCTTAACTTGTTACTAATATGATGAACTCATTAATACTATCAAATGTTTTTGTGATCATTATCATGAATTTCACTATTTATTTTTTTATTAAAATTTAGCTACAGGTTAAAAAAATGCAGTGACCTTAAAGGGATTGAGCTCTAATTTTCTTGAAGTGACTAATGGTCCCACCCAGAACTCAGTGCTAAGGCTTTTCCTGTGTTTTTACATCTACTTATTCAATTCTTGTAAGCCATAATTGGTGTGTCTAGGAATTCACAGATGGTACCAAGGTGACATGGACAGTAGTTTCACTAGATGATCAAAAATGCATATGGGGTTGAATAATATACATAGGTTATCCACATGTTATAAATAATGTCATTATTACATTCTGCTCAACTTTTAAGGATCTCAGTATTAATATTTCTAACAAAATAGATTGGTCAGGCAATGATTTTGTAAATTATGTCAACAAACTTTATTTATTTATAAGTTTATGCATCATATGTCAACACATCTCAGACAAATGAAAACACAAACTGTTTTGCAATATAAAAACTTAAAAAAATATCATAAAGTAGTAATACAGACTCAATGCATTGTGGAATGTCTTTTTCATTATTGATGGGTGATCTGATGTCAAATTAAACTATACCAGTACACCAGTATATCAGGCGTAACTACATGATGCCAGAGAAAAACATAGTAGGATCAAACTAACACAAAGAAGCTCATTGTTGCTACATCATTAGTGAACATCTTAATCACTAAAGCATCTTAAGCTATAACGTGATGAACTTTAATGCCTTCTCCATTCTTTTCCTTCAAATAATGTGTATATAATTCAGACCCCGTAAAAGTACAAAGCAAAATCTGGAACATATGTTAATATTTGTTAATATTATTCCTATAGTCAAATAACATGCCAACAATCAAATTTAACAGATTATGTTTATTATATTATGTATAAAATAACTATGGAGGTAATGCCACCTAAAGATCATATATATTTTCTTGTATCAGTAACCACTCTCTAAACTGAACATATCTCAGTCCATTTCTGATTTGTGCATCCTTTTGAAGTGTATTCCCCCTGAGTGCTGTAACGGCCCAGTAGGTCAGTAGTGTAAGGTATAATAATCCTTTATGAGCTCTTCCTATTTATGTTTGTTTCACCATTCTGTATATTCTAGCTCTCTTATATAGTCAACCAGTGGAGATACATCTTGATGTATAGCATTTGGGATGTTCTGTAATTCTTCTAGCATGTTCTGTAATTCTTGTAGCAATCCCAAATTGTTTAGCTAGTCTCTTGGCTTAGCTTCTTCAGTGCCATGTTTCCTTCCCTTTAGTTAGTATTTGATTCCAAAAAATCTATTTTCTGTATTTATGTTTTTCTAGTTTATGGCTGGCAAGTCTCTCTTGCTTCTTTAGTTTCTAACTAGCACATATCCTACTGGAAGGATCAGTATCTTCCCACTGGCCAAATCCTTCCTCTTCAATTTCTTTCTAACTATCTCAGAGAGACATGGCTGTACGTATTTGTGAAGATAGGTGAAGGCTGCCAGCCTATCCAGATAGAATTTTGTAGATAATTATGTCATTTGCAAATATTAATGTAAGCCACATGCTTCTCTCTAAAATGTGAAAAGACTGCATTGAATATTGAAGTGCAAAAATGTAACAACAGTGCACTCTGCTGTAAGAAAGCTAAGTCAAGCATTTTATGACTGTCTTTGATGTCAAAATTCAGAGCCAATATGTCTAGAGGGAGGCATCCTGCCTATTGTTTTAGACCAAAGTTAATGGCTAGAATTTGCATGTATAAATGTCCTTTATTGCTCTGGTTTCTGACCAGGTGTAAAGAATGTAAATGTAGTTTCTGTTAGCCTGGGAACATCAGAGAAGTGTGAAGAATGATGTCATTTGAAGCAGCTCTGTGTTATCAATTTAAAGAGAGAGAATCAGAGAGCTCAGAGCATTTTGTCTTTGAGAACATCCAACATGATGTTCCCTTGGACAGAGTGACTGCAAAGGCAGAGGTGAATAGTAGTACCAAGGCTGACAGTGAGGCACCACTGTCACAAGATGCTGGACTTCCTATGGAAGGGGAGCTGGGAAGGGTTACAAAGAGAGAGCTGAGACAGGCTCAGCACTCAGACCCTACACTGCAAAGCCTGAGGCAGGTAGCTAGTGAGGCACATGGTTCTCAAGGGAAGGGGGATCTGCATACTGGGACAAAGAGTTACTGTATAGAGAGTGGACCCCTGAGGGAGTGCTAGAAGATGAGATGGTACAGCAGTTGGTAGTGCCTAGAACCTACCGTCTGGTGCTTCTAGCCACAGCCCATGATCATATGGGCATAACATGTACAAAGAGACATATTAAGCAGAACTTCTATTGGCCTGGAATTTCCAGTGATGTAACAGGGTATTGCAGGACCTGTAAGCAGTGCCAAAAAGTAGGCAAGGCAGGGGACAAGGTGAGAGCTCCTTTGATGCCTATGCCTGTGATTGAGGAGCCATTTCAGAGGCTAGCTATAGATATTGTGTGGCTTCTGAGTACCCCAAGTTCCACAGGAAAAAGTATATCCTAGTGGTAGTGGATTATGCTACACGACACCCTGAGGCAGTGGTTCTGCCCTCCATTGAGGCAGAAAAGGTGACAGATGCTTTGTTAGAGATTTTCAGCAGGATAGGTTTCCCAAAAGAAATACTGACTGACAGAGGTGCCAATTTCATGTCAGCACTGCTGGCTTGTCTGTGTTAGTCCCGTGGGGGTGAAGCACCTGAAGACCACCCCCTACCATTCCCAGACTAATGATCTTGCTGAGAAGTTAAACTCTACAATCAAGTCCATGCTATGGGCATTTGCAGACAAGTTTAAGAGGGAGTGGGACAAATATTTGCCCCATCTGTTGTTTGCTTACAGAGAGGTTCCCCAGGAATCCACAGGTTTTTCACCCTTTGAGTTGCTGTATGTGCTTAGGTTGAAAGAACCTCCAGATTTAATTTGGGATGAGTGGGAAGGTCAGTGTGAATCTCAAAAGGAGTCTGTTGTGGCATATGTCCTAAACCTCAGGACAAGGCTCAGGGAACACATGGGCTTGGCCCAGGAGAACCTGGCAGAAGCCCAACAACAGAAAAAGGTGTGGTATGACAGGAATGCTTAAGCTAGAGAGTATGCTGTGAGGCAGCAGGTAATGGTTCTCATTCCTGTCAGACACAACAAGCTGCAAGCAGGTTGGGAGGGACCCTACAAGGTGGCAAGAAAGGTAAGTAATGTTAACTACATAGTGGAACTGCTAGGCAGAAGGCGGTGGCACAAATTGTACCATATTAACATGATGAAATCTTACCTTGATAGGGAGGCCCTTGTGCTGAGCATTTACAGTGGATTGCAGGAGATGTCTGAGGGAGATCTGGTGACTGATCTCCTCAGTGAGGCTTGGACTAACATCTCAGTGAAAGGGGTAACAATGTCCCAGCAGCTATCTCTTACCCAAGTTTGAGAAATCCGAGCAGTGTTACAGGAGTTTGGGGACATGTTCACTGGGAAACCAGGGTGCACCTACCTGGTGCAGCACCAGGTGGATATAGGACCCCAAATGCCTACTAGGCAGGCCCCTTATAGGGTGCCTGAGAGAGTCAAACAGACTCTGAGGGAGGAGATACAGGAGATGTTGGAACTAGGGGTGATTCAAGAGTCCAACAGTCCCTGGGCCTCCTGAGTAGTGCTGGTGCCAAAGAAGGATGGCAGCACCAGGTTCTGTATGGACTACAGGAAATTAAATAGTCACACAGAGTCAGATGCTTACCCTATGCCTAGGACAGATGAGGCCCTAGAGCAGCTGGGTGGGGCTAAGTATCTTACAACCATTGATCTTGCCAAGGATTACTGGCAGGTGCTCTTTACTCCCAGTGCTAGAGAGAGGTCAGTTTTTGTGACTCCTTTTGGCTTGTATGAGTTCACAAAGATACCCTTTGGGATGAAAAATGCCCCAGCAACTTTATAGAGGCTGGTAGATCATATCCTAGCAGGAGCAGGAGTGTTTGCCCTTGCTTAACTAGATGACATTGCCATCTACAGCCATTTCTTGGCAAGAGCACTTCAACATGTCAGGGAGGTGCTGGGCTGACTACAGAGGGCAGGTTTGACCATTAAACCGAGAAAATGTCAGGTGGGTATGGCAGAGGTCTCCCACATGGGATATAGAGTGAGGAGTGCTAAGATCAGTCCATAACCTGCCAAAGTAGAAGCCATTCAGGCATGGCCTGCACCTGTTACCAAAAAGCAGGTAAGGGCATTGTTAGGGACAGCAGGGTACTACAGAAAATTCATCCCCCGTTATAGTACCATAGCTGCTCCCCTCTCAGACCTGACAAGAAAGAACAGGCCAGATAAGGTAGTGTGGACCACAGCATGTGAGCAGGCATTCCAGAAGCTTAAAGAAGCTTTGGGAGGACTCCCTGTGTTAGCCAGTCCAGATTACAGCAAATAATTTGCTGTGCACGTGGATGCTTCAAACCATGGAGTGGGGGCTGTACTTAACCAGATATCTTCAGAGGGAGAAGAGCACCCAGTGGTTGATCTCAGTCATAGGCTCCAACCCAGGGAGGAATGCTATGCAGCTATAGAGAAGGATTGTCTAGCCATAGTGTGGGCACTGCAGAAACTTCAGCCTTATCTGTATGGAAGAAAATTCACTGTAGTGACAGATCACAACCACCTAACATGGTTACACAGAGCCAGCCAGCAAAATGCCAAGTTGCTAAGATGGAGCCTAGGGTTGCAAGCATATATGTCAGTGCAGCACCACAGTGGGATTAGTAATGCCAACGCAAATGGGCTCTCAAGACAGGGAATGGGGTAAGGTATACTCAGATAGACCTAACCCTCTCAAGCAACATACCTTAAGGGTCCTTGAAAAACTAGCTTGAGTTCTCCGGTGGGGGGGTGTGAAGATAGATGAAGGCTGCCAGCCTAGTCAGCTAGAACGTTTAGATAATTCTGTCATTTTTAAATATTAATATAAACCACAGGCTTGTTCTCATAAATGTGAAAAGACTGCATTGGATATTGAACTGCAAAAATGTAACAACAGTGTACTCTGCTGTAAGAAAGCTAAGTCAAGCATTTTATGATGTCAAAATTTAGAGCCGATATGTCTAGAGGGAGGCATCCTGCCTATTGTTTTAAGACCAGAATTAATGGCTAGAATTTGCATGTATAAATGTCCTTTATTACTCTGGTTTCTGACCAGGTGTAAAGAATGTAAATGTAGTTTCTGTTAGCCTGGGAACACCAGAGAAGTGTGAAGAATGATGTCATGTGAAGCAGCTCTCTGTTATCAATTTAAAGAGAGAGAATCAGAGCACTCAGAGCATTTTGTCTTGAGAAGATCCAACATCACCAGCACTGCTTTGTTCTATATGTAAGTTATTTAGAACTGTGTTTTCTCTTAGAAATAGCTAGGAATTAGGAAGATTACACTAAATGTTTTTCTGTGTTGATGTTAGAACTTTTCTATGGTATTATTTTAAGTATTTCTCTGTGATCTCTGAACTATTAACTAGCACTGTGTAATACAAAGTATTGTCTTGTGTTTTTATTATTTATTATTAAATAATTAAATATTTTTAAACCTTTCAACTGTGGCTGTTTTAAACTGTGGCTGTTTTATGTAGAGTTAATTTAAGCACTAGAGTACATTGCATGTGTATAGTGACACTGTACCAAGTCACTCTTTTAAGCATTGACTGTTTAGTCACACTTACCATTTGGATGATAATATTGCACAGTAATAAATGGACACCCTTTCAGAAGGGCCTTTGAGTAGCTGATATTAGTGGGTGGTGGCAGTTGGTACTACCGTATAGTCTGGGTGGAGAACCTGTGACAGCCTTCCCCAGGAGTGTCTGTGTGGTTATATAAGCCTCTTATCTCAAAGTGTGTGTGTGTGTCAGCTACTTGGCCAGGGACACAAAACACTGATGGGACAGATAGGGTGCTGGAGGTTTTAGCTTGCCCACTAGGCTGAGATCTGGACCTTATAACTGTGCCAGTGGGAGTCTTATTGGGGACCTGGAGAGAAAGGGAGAAACCAGCCCCTGACTGACCATGATCTCTATGTGCTCTTAAGGGAAATTGCACTTTACTGTGTGTATTTATTATCATTTCCGTATATGGACACCCCTCACTGGTGTTAGTGGTTAGGATTGAGGTTCCTTGATTGCTGTGCCAGTGCACAGGCATCACAGTATCTATCATTGTCTTCTTTGTTTTTACATTCTATAATTATTTTAATTCTCCCATTAACAGAGTCGTCTGCTTACCTAACCACATTCTTTTCCATTTGGGTACATGCTTATTATCCTGCATTGAGTACAGAAGGTTCATGTGTCACTCATTTGAAATCTTTTATAAGAGGCAACCTTAGACCTCCTAACTGAGTTGGGTATGTGAATTTTTCCCATTTTACTTCGCACTTTTTCCCTTCCCCGTGTCAAATCTTTCAATTATCATTGTTTTCCATATATTTCAATTTGGTTGATCAAGGTAGACCTGATTCATATAAAGTTTCAGAGACAGTTTAAACATTTTGATGGTAAGTATTTTATTACCTAGAGCCATCCATATTAATTTCTGTCTTTTATTATAGACGTAGTTTTATTTGATGTTTCCTGCCACATTTCCTGGGCCGATCCTT
The DNA here is from genome assembly GCF_019279795.1 of Protopterus annectens. NCBI lineage: Eukaryota > Metazoa > Chordata > Ceratodontiformes > Protopteridae > Protopterus > Protopterus annectens. The sequence goes on from NC_056725.1 coordinate 1,611,231,116, forward strand.
CAACAGTTTGCTTCAACCACACTCCTAAATATTTAATTCTTTCATGACCTCATAAGAAAGGGAAAGCCTGAACCAGACTCATAGTAATCATGTAATTTATCACTATAGGTTTTGTTTTCCTAAATGTTTGTACCCTGTTAGTTGACTATAATTCTCTAACTTTTCAGAAACCTTCTTCAGGTCTTTCTCAGGGTTGGTTACATATAATAAATCATCATCCACAAACTATGATGTCTTTTCACTATCTTCCCAAATAGTTTAGTTGGTATCTTTCCCTTTAGCCAAACCATGGTTTAGCTTCTTCTTTGCCTTGCTTTTTTCCCTCTAATCAGTGACTCCACATTCAGCCCAAATGACAGGGGAGAAAGTGTGCATACTTTCCTAGTGCCCATTGAGAATATAAATTTATCTGGCAAGATATCTACACATTTGACATGGGCTGATGAATTTTTATAAATTTTAAAAATCATTGAAGTCCATGAGGATTGAAAACAAAAACCTTGCAGTGTAATTTGAAAAAAAAAACTTCAAAGTGAATCTATTGAAAGCCTTTTTTGCTTCTAGACCCACCAAAACCAAAGTTTTGTTTTCTTGATGCATCTCTTTTTCTAGCATTAGTGATCTATTAATACCATCTAAAGCTTGTCTTCCCTTTATGAACCCACTTTTGTCTAAATTGATATTACTAGGTAAAAGCATTGTTAGTCTGTTTACGCAAATCAACAACAGGAAATACACAAACACTGTAAAGTTCAATGAACAATGAATATGAGCAGAGGAAACAGGCAGAATATGTTTTATTAATGAAATAGTGAGTGCTTTCGTCTTATACAATTCCAAAAATTCATCAGACAGTGCTATTACTTACTGACTCATTTATATAACATCATAAAACACATGATCAATGACATCAGCCTCATAAATATTCATAAATATTTATAAATATTCATAAATTACATCATAATGAACCATTCCCTCTAAAGTGCTTGCATAATGTAATAACATGATTTTTAAACACATTATAATTTATTATACAACTGTTAAAAAATATAACAACTTATCTAAAACATTTATAAAACATATAAAACTATGAATATGATTCAAACTTGTATTTATATATGTTTTAAATGCATAACTTTTGCATAATAAAAAACATAAGTCTTGAATACAGGCATACCCAAGCACGACTTATCCAGCTCGATATACCAATATAAAGCCAACAAAACCAATCTATGCTTATTTATTTATTTATTTATTATATGCTAACAAAACACATATACCAAATAGAAAAATATAATTTTGTTTAAAATTCATCTGTTTAATAAAAAAATTTGTAGAAAATGTCATACTGGAGACATATAAAACAGCCTATAAATATTTGAATAATATTCCTATAGTATATTATATTATAAATTACCTTTGTAGGGCATTTAATGTAAGAAGACAATTTACTGAGCTGTACTCATTTAAACCTGACCAAGAATAAGCATTCAATAATATTTGCCATATGAATTATATTTTTTCTAAATCTAACATCCATGGGTCACCTCTTGGGCCTGTAACAACCTGTTCCATTATTAAATACTTAAAATTGTGGACCTCATAGGACATGGCATGCTTGGCCAGTGCCCTAGTGGATTTTTGCTTCCTAATAGCATATTCATGAATGCAAATTCTATCCCTACAGACCTTTCAGTTTTACCAACATAATATGCCATGCATAACTGGAATAAAGCAAGGTAAAACACCCCTTATGAATTGGTATACTGAGATGGATAAGTAGTGATTTGGTATGACTGTATTCAAGACTTAAATGTTTTTTTATGCAAAATGTATACATTTAAAACTTATATAAGTACAAGTTTGATTCATATTCATAGTTTTATATGTTTTATAAATATTTTAGATAAGTTATTACATTTTTTTAAAGGTTGAATAGTAAATTATAATGTGTTTTAAAAATCATGTTATTACATTCTGTAAGCACTTAAGAGGGAGTGGTTTGTTGGTTCATTTATGATGTAATTTATGAATATTTATGAACATTTATGAGGCTGATGTCATTGATCATGTGCTTGATAATGTTATTTCAATGAATCAGTAAGTAATGGCACTGGCTGATGAAGTTCTAGAATTGTACAAGATGAAAGCACTCACCATTTTGTTAATAAAACATATTCTGCCTGTTTTCTCTGCTCATATTCATTGTTTGTTGAATTTTTATGGCGTTTGTTAGTCTATTTGCCATAACCTTTATAAATACCTTATAATCATGGTTTGAAATAAAGCTGGTTCTATTTGAACCTGGTCTCATTATCCATAATTCTAACCCCTTAGTGCAAGAAATCTGGACAAAGCCTGAAATAATGGGGGGACAAAGACACAAAAATAGGGACAGATTTTAAATAATGCTCTTATAAACTTAGAAAGTTGATAGAATAATAGGTTTTGCATTAGCATGTATTTTTCTGAAGAATATGAAGTCTGAAACTCAAATGCATGTCATTATTTACTGATTTCAAACCTCAGATCATCCCAGTGATTTGTCAGAAACTGACAAATTTTATAAGAAACGGACCAAAAACATGAGGCAAAAATCTGGATATTCTGAGAAACAAATGATGAGTTGAAAGTTATGATTATGTCCTTCCTCTCTTTTGGTGTGACTAATGTTACCTGCAACAATCCAGGACTTGGGGATACCCCTCCATGCAAAATGTTACTAAATATTATATTCCAATATTTTGTTTTTATTTCATTAATAATTTTCCAGACCTCTAACAATATACTGTATTTGCTTGTTATTTTTTTCTATTTTTATCGATTTATTGCTTCTTTTATCTCATGTGGGGTGATTTCCTTAACTAAGCCTTACCTGTTCTCTTCCGAAAGATGGGACAAATGTAAGTATATTAAATATTCCATCATCTATCTAGAGCTATATTCTACTTTCTCAACTTGTCAGTACAAAGTACTATAATATTCTGCTAATACCTTTAATATGGAATCTAGATTTTGCTCAATTTTACCATTATCCTTAGATTTTAATTTAGTTATTATCCTATCTACTACCTAATAAGATACAGCTTCACATGTTTCTCCCTGGTACTTCTTATCAAGTCACATTAAGTTGGTTTTATATTGTTTCCTTATTTTTTTGACAACTTTTCTCTAAAAGCCATGTCATCATTTTCTGGAAATCCCATCATATTTTATGGGGTGCAGTTGGTGGTGGATTTACCATTGTTTCTATATTAACATAAATAGGGCTTTTGAAAGTCCAATATGGTATACTAACAGCATTGGCAACAATTAATATTTTCTTATGATATAGTACAAGTTAATCAATTCTTATTAGTCTCCAAGTAAATGTATAAGTAAGATGTTTCTTTGTCTGACAATCTAAACTGAATATTTGGGAAGTTACAAAAGGAACTGTACTGGAACTGTTTCTTTCTTTTTTTTTTTGCGTTAATAGTCATGGGAATATTAATCAATGTTAGTTGTATTTCTAACATACCAATGTATGTGCATGATGTCTTTCTTTTATGTAATGGGAAAATCACTCTTAGGTACTAAAATTTTTAAATTCAGATTGCCTTAATTGCAGGATTAGTGTGGTTTAAATGTCTCAAGTTATAAAGTAATGCCATGTTTGTTAACTACACTGAAAGAGGCAAGATTGTTTTCTTATTTCGTATCAAACTCGTCTGTTATTTTTATCTCATATTAATATGTTGATGCATAGATGTCTATATTATTTTTCCTGGATTATATCCTTACAGTTTATTCTGGAAGTAATAAAATGGTTAAAAATAATTTCTATTTGTTGTGCAACACTGCATTTCATATTTGATGTTAAATTTTGCAGCAATGTCAGTTGCATAAAGGTTCGGGTTAGGTACACTCTGTTTAAATGATCAGATTAAATATGTTATCCCTTCATTTGCTTATAAACCTTATCATAGGTCTCTTTCTCTCTTAAAAAATCATACACGGGAAGCCAGCATCAGTGGATTATATAAAGCAAAAGGGAAACAGAAGTAGGTTACCAAATTATTCTTCCATATCATGCATGCATGTATTCACACATAAGGATAATTGTAGTGTCCTTTGTCCACCTACTGCATGCTTTTGCAATGTGGTAGGAAACCAGAGTACCCATAGAAAATACATGGAACACAAGAACACACAGACTCTGCAGAGAAAGCATCCCAGCTGGGAAAAGAACCAGTGAACCTCTTGCTGTGATGTGGCAACACTACTCATTGCACCATAAGTCTACACCCAGGGTTATTACTGGCAAGCTTGTCAGTTATAAGTTATAGTTCATAAGGAGTAATACATTTCCATCATAGGTTCATAAGTTCATAGCTAAGTACTAGGCTAGCTGCCCTTGCGGGACATTCTAATCCTTGCCAATTTCCCTTTTTGTGCTCAAAATAAGAAATTCAAGATAAAGGAAAACAAGTCAGGAAGAAATCTTGTACTGAAGGTGGTAATAGCTGTGTATCAAATATGCAGTAGATATGATGTGAAGAACAGTAAAAAAAGAAAGAATGAAAGATGTGCACAACAGTGGGAAATGGGTAATTTAAATGGGTAAGCAATATATTCAGACAGTGCCCAGGACATATGAATCTGTACTGAAGGCATGAGCACTTAGGCTACTTTTGGGTGAATATTTGACCTGATTTCTTCAGAATCATAATGCAAAAATGACGCCTTTTTAAAGTAATGTGATCTGTGTCCACTCATCAATAAATTTCTTTTGAAGTTAATTTCTGGTTCAACATCCTTTCAATGTATTAATGCATGAATACCAGCTTGAACTATGATACCATAGGCAAAGTGGCTCATCAGAGATTAAGAATCTTCCAGAACCATTACACTATGTAGGCAGGCTTCACTTTTCTCCCAAGTGGAGATCAGATGGAACGTACAGTGGCATCCATATATTCTGCATCTTCATAGCTACACTTGTAAAAGACTTCATGCGTCTTCTACTAGAGGTCACCTTGAGAAAGGGTACATCACATTCCTCATCTAAGGAAAGAGAGCAGTGACATTCTTCTCACTTTCCCAACACTGATCTTCTATCTGATCAATAACATCTCAGACATAAATCCAATTGCTGCCTGAGAAAGTATAACACTGTTTACAGTAAGATGATCTTTGTGATTATGTCTGAGAAGAAAAGTAACACAACTAATGTTAAAGCTTCACTATCATAGCACATACATATAGAATGCCTGGGTGGACAGGCTCAAAGGGTATATCCTTGGTTTAGTTTTGCAGTACTGATTTATTCCTAGACTGTATGGGTGGGGTGATAGTCGTGGACTGCATAGTTGCCCAAGTGTGATGTAGAATGCCTAGGTGGATTGACCTTACATTTCAGGCTCAAAGGGTATATCTTTGGTTTAATTTTGCAGTACTGATTTCTTCCTAGACTGCATGTGTGGGGTGGTATCCGTGGACTGCAGAGTTGTCTGAGTGTGATGTAGAATGCCTGGGTGGACTGACCCTGCTCTTCAAACTCAAAGGGTATATCATTGGTTTAGTTTTGCAGTACTGATTTCTTCCTAGACTGTATGGGTGGGGTGGTAGCCATGGACTGCAGAGTTGCCTGAGTGTGCCTGCTCTTCAGGCTCAAAGGGTATATACTTGGTTTAGATTTTCAGTACTGATTTCTTCCTAGACTGTATGGGTGGGGTGGTAGCCATGGACTTGAGTTGCCTAAGTGTGATGTAGAATGTCTGGGTGGATTGACCCTGCTCTTCAAGCTCAAAGAGTATATCCTTTGTTTAGTTTTGCAGTACTGATTTCTTCCTAGACTGTATGGGTGGGGTGGTAGCCATGGACTGCAGAGTTGCCCGAGTGTGCCTGCTCTTCAGGCTCAAAGGGTATATACTTGGTTTAGTTTTGCAGTACTGATTTCTTCCTAGACTGTATGGGTGTGGGTGTGGGTGTGTGTGGGGGGGGGTAGCTGTGGACTGCACAGTTGCCTGAGTGTGCAGTGAGCAGAATTCAACTATTCATGAGCAATTGTGTCCTGATGGGAGACTAGTAATTTAAAGATCGATGTATTATGTCTTACGGAAACATGGCTAAAACTGGCAACTAAAGACAATGAGGTAATACCACCAGGGTACGACATACTTATATTAGATCATACTACTAGGAAGGGTGGTTGGGTAGCTGTACTCTATAAAAATACACTAGATGTCACTATGGTCTCCCTACAATCACCCCAGTTTAATAATGCAGAAATTCTTATTACCAAACTACAGATTAACAATAATAAATGCATAAACATTTTCTGCATTTACATTCCCCCAGGTAATAGTACAAACACCCTAGAGGACATCCTCCGCTGGTTATCCAGTACCTACCCCCAAGAAATATGGTACTTGAAGATTTTAACATTGATTGGAACACCTTTTCCTCGGAACCTCCTACAACCCATGATAACCTACATGGTTTTACGCAGCTCATATCCTCCCCCACCAGGATTGGCAAACCCAATAACAAAGACAGTATCCTAGATTAGATACTTATCAACAGCAAGCAATATATGTACAAGTCAGTGACCCTCCCATATGACCTAAGTGACCATTTACTTATTTACATTATCAAGCACAAGGTGGACAACCCCCACCAGACCACCTTTAAAACCATCAGAAATAATAAGAACTTCAATTCCACCAATTTTCAAAATGAACTTAAAGCTTGCAATTGGTCAATCCTAAAGCACCTTTCACTGGACGATGCAGTAGCATACTTTAATTCCATATTCCTTACTATTCTTGATTCTCACACTCCTGCTCGCTCCATTAGAACCAAAGCAAAAACTGCCCCGTGGCTCTCAAAAGAGACCAAATCTAAAATCATAGCTAGAAATAAGAGATGGCGCAAATGACTTGCCACAAAAGACCCACTAGATCAACTCCAATACTGACAGCTAAGGAATCACACAAAAAAAAGTCTATTATACTAGACAAAAAAACTTCTACTACCATCTTCAACAAAAACTTCACAACAAACCTCAAAAGTTTGGGCAGGAATAAACAAATTTCTTCACCCAGGACAGTCCTCCACTCCTACCCCACCAGCTTCCAACCATAAATCCCCAGAGGATATTTCAAATACCTTCAATAGTTTCTTCACAGAGACTATCCAATCCCTAGCCAGCCAACTGGCACCCAGCTGCTCCAACCCAAATTCTGCCACAGCCAATACCATACTCTCCTTTAGGTTTCAACCTGTTTTTACATCACTTATCAGATCTCTAATTAAGAAAGTAAAACCAACTACTCTAGCAGCTGATCTTCTCCCACCAGAGTATCTTCAAAAAGCAGCAGATGCCATAGCATACCCCCTCTCCATCATAATCAGCAGAACCTTATCTGACGCCACCATCCCCTCCATTTGGAAAATATTTCATGTAATTCCACTCCATAAAGGATGCAACTCCTTCGAACTGTCAAACTTTAGACCCATAGCTTTTCTGTCACAATTGGCTAAAATTATGGAGAAGTGTGTCCATAAACAACTTATGTATTATCTTGCCCAAAAAAAGCTGTTGGCTAACTCTCAGCATGGTTTTAGGCCACACCACAGTACCACCTCAGCCCTCCTATCCTTCTCTAACACCATAAACTATAACCGAAATAATAGCAAGCTTTCCTCAGGCCTCTTTTTAGATCTCTTCAAGAGCTTTGATATGGTCAACCACCAAATACTCATGCATACCCTTAAGGCATTCTCACTAAATAGCCATGCACTTCAATGGTTCCAATCTTACTTGTGTGGTATACAACAAGCCATCCTATGGCAGGACAAACTATCAACCCGTCTACCTGTCAACCTAGGTGTCCCCCAGGGCTCCATACCAGGACCCTTGCTTTTCTCTCTCTTTATTAATGACCTTCCTACTGTCATCCCAAATGCTACCTGTATCCAAAATGTGGATGACTCCACCTTGATTTGTTCAGCCACCTCCCGGACAGATTTAATGACATTAACCCAGAATACTTTCAATATAGTTGAAAACTGGCTCTCTAACCATCAGCTGATATTAAACCCTAACAAAACAAAGTTGCTTCTTTTCCCCCACTTGTAAGTCTTCCTCACTGCTCTTTACCATAAAATCTAATAATGGTACCATTATCTCCCCAGATGCACAAACCAAACTCTTAGGCATCACAATAGACAACACCCTCAAATGTGATATCCATGTCAATCAAACTATCAAAACCACTAACAAAAAACTTGGCTCCCTCTATAAGATGAAAGCTTTCCTTTCTCCATTTGCTAGGACTGCTATTGCTCATTCCCATCTACTCTCCACTCTTCTCTATGCCTCCCCTCTACTCACTAATTTGAACAAATACACTCTTAACAAACTCTCCATCTGTTATAACCATATTGCTAGATTTGCAACACGCATGGCCTATAGGACCCACCACTCTCACAAACTAAAATCTTCTGGGGTGGCTAGAATGGCCTAGCCTACTTCAGTACAACCAGCTTATAATTGCCCATAAAGTTCTCAACCACCATGATACTATGTCTGCAATTAAAAATATCATCAACCCTTATAGCAATCTGAGGTCACTTCGCTCTTCTAATAAACTATTGGTTCAAACATCAAAAATCAACATCTCTGCTGGAGACTCTCTGTTTGCTAACTCTGTTGGCAAAACATGGAACTCGCTTCCTGCTGATCCTACTCTTGAACCCTCTCTTACTCAGTTAAAAAAAGCCTCAAGCTATACTTTAAAACTCACTGGCTATGTCCTTGTTCAAAACCTGACTAGATCATCCTCTGTAGTCTGTAATCATAGGTTCATAGGTAGGTACTAGGCTATCGGCCCTGGGGCCCATACAAGCACAGCCAAAAAGGTACCCTGGCTTTTGCCACCCAAGAAAATTATTTTCCTGTGCCACTGTCGAGCAGAGCCACAGAGGTGATCCCCGGGGTGAATTTCCTATTTCCCATCCAATCATCAAGATTTTTCTTGAAGAGTGCTAATAAGGAGCTTTGTTTGATATAGATAGATAATTTATTCTAGAGTATGGGAAGTCTCTGGGACAGCAATCTATCCCTCCGGCATGTTCTGTTTATTGCGGTGACAAGGTTTAGGTCCCTAGAGCGTGTAGCAGAGGGATTGGGATTTCTTTAAGTGGAGCATGTCCAACAGCTCTGGGTTTGACATAGCTTTGTATGTTAGGCAGAGATCACCTCTGAGTAGGCGATATGCGACGGAGTAAAGCTGGAGTTTTTTGAGACGGTTAGCATAGGGCATCTGTTTGAGGCCGGTAATCCTCTTTGTGAGGTATTTCTGCGGCCTTTCCAGTTGTTGGAGATGTCTTGTGAGGTACATACCAAAAGGGGCATTGTACTCTATGATGGGTCTAATGAGTGATGAGTAGAGGGGAACAATGACCTCTTTTTTTCTGGATGAAAAACCTTTTGTAATGAGGTGTGCCACATAGAAGGATTTCCTGACTACTGTGGCAATGTGATTATCAAAGGAGAGACTACTGTCCACCTGTGTCCCAAGGTCTCTTATCACACTTTTGGTGTTACGTATACTACCACCTATGTTGTAGTTCATGGGTACAGAGTTGTTACCAAAGGGGATGACAATGCACTTTTTGTCATTGAGCTTGAGGCCATGGCTTTGACACCAGGCATCTGTCTCAGTGAGGCCCTTTTGTAGGATGTCCACATTGTTAGGAGTTTCGATTATGGCTCCTAGTTTGCAGTCATCTGCGAACTTCGTTAGCCAAAGACCTTCTGTGTTAGCCTGTACTTCAGAGAAGTAGATACCAAACAGGAGAGGACCCAGGACTGAACCGTGTGGTACTCCACTTGTCACTGGTCTGAAGTCAGATGTGGATCATGTTACATTGCCTAGTCAATTTGTCAACACTGTTTTAAAAATGTATGATTATATTGCCTGCTTGCTCAACTGGAGCCTGTAAACTGTGTGTAACTTGTAATCATTCTGTGATTTTTACTGTATGTTGTACCTTGTAGCTTTTCTCAACAGGCCTCCACTGAAAGTAGACATGTATCCAGTTGGACTATCCCGGTCAGCACATGTAAAATAAATAAATACAATTTTCTTAATACTAACTTCAATGTAGTTAACTGTTTCTTATACAAAAAAGTAATCGAATACATTAATTGAATTAATGACACTGTGTAAGAATCCATAATGGGTACATTTTAAACACAGTAACCATACTGTCCAGGATTTTTACAGGTACATATTGCTGGTATAGATCTGACAGAGGTTTTACTTTTTATGAAATTAGATTACGCAGGTAATATGTATGTGTAGATTGCTGAGAAGCTAGATGGCTTGCTCATGAAAGGTGGGCTGAATCACTTCCTGTAAGTCTATCAAGGAGGAGTATATTTGACTGTACAGTCACTATTATTACAGTGTTCAAGTTTCATCTAAATGCTACAGTGTTGTTATCTTATAATATAATACCAAGAACTTAAGAAAGTGGTGGCTAGTCACTTAGATTGCATGGATCTCATCAGCAAAATTCTTACTAGCAGATATTTTATGAAATTCTAAAGCATGTAAACACTGTTAGCAGTTTGTCCAGTAACTAACTGAGATGAAGTATAAACAAATGAACAGATGTGATATTATTAGTACTAGGATTAACATTTATTTAACTGTGCATTAGTTAGCATTGTAAGCCTGTAAATTTAAGTTTAATCTCATGTACTTTCTGCCTGAGATTCTTATTATTGTCATTGCATTTGATAACGATCCAAAGTTAAACTGTAACTAATCCTTAAACCACTGCATGAAAACAAGTCTGCAGCTTGAGGATTTATTTATTATATACAATAAACTAAAACTAATGACTAAAAGTCGAACTGTGTTGAAAAAGTAAATAGCAGGAAAAATTAAACACAGTGCAGCTACCAAGGTTAGCAGCATAAATATAAAAAAGGCATGGAAAAACGTTCAAAGCTGTTTAATAAAACAAAGGATAAGCACTTTTACATAAAAATGCTTCATCAGATCCTCAAACATCACAGACAGTAACCTTTTTTAAATAACATATTACCTAATCAAATAATACAAACAATTAATGATGCAAAGGTCTTGACTTCAATGCAGGTTTTAAAGGAACAGTATTATTTAAGCCTGGTGTCCTATGTGCCTGCAATGTCGCTATCCAATTCATTTCCAAACATTCCATTGTATTGACAATATCCCCACCCCTAATAAATTCAGATACAACATCTATTACAGTGAACGTAAAAGAATGTCTGGCATTATACGTAACATGTTTGTATAAAGCAATCAAACTACTCATTCTCCTTACATCCCCAAGGTGCTGCAAAACACGATCCTTCAGCAGTAATGTGTTTGTTCACCCGGTTACCAATAGGAAATATACCTTTAAAATACATGCCGACTGTAAGTTGATCAACCTGGTTTATCTAGCTGCCTGCATTGACTGTGGATCCTGTTATGTAGGAAAGACTAGGGTCTGATGAAGTCTGCTATTGAGTAGATGAAAAGTGCTTTACCATTTTTAACGTTTAATAAATTTCTGTTTTAGGAAGTATCTGCCATCTTTCCGCTTATTTGTTTTTTGAGAGTTTGTCGGTTTTGCAAAGTTTCATGTAGGAAAGACTAACCAAAAGCTGAAGGATTGTGTTTTGCAGCACCTTGGGGATATAAGGAGAATGAGTAGTTTGAATGCTTTATACAAACATATTAGGGATAATGCCAGACATTCTTTTAAGTTCACTGTAATAGATGTTGTATCTGAATCTATTAGGGGTGGGGATATTGTCAATAGAGAATGTTTGGAAAATGAATTGGATAGCAACATTGCAGACACATAGGACACCAGGCTTAAATTATACTGTTCCTTTAAAACCTGCATTGAAGTCAAAACCTTTGCATTATTAAATGTTTGTATTATTTGATTGGTTAATATATTTAAAAAGGGTTAATGTCTGTGATGTTTGAGGATCTGACAAAGCATTTTTATGTGAAAGCACTTATCCTTTATTTTATTAAACAGCTTTGAACGTTTTTCCGTTTCTTTTTTATATTTATGCTGTTAGCTTTGGTAGTTGCACTGTGTTTATTTTTTTCCTGCAATTTATTTGTTATGCATGCCTCATGCCTGCAGTTTTCTTCTTAAAACTGCATTCTTGTTATGGAATAAACCCAAAACGAGGTGGCAAATAGACTGCAAAAAAGACTTTATTAAAGTATGGTTAAGTGCTTTTATCTATATTGCTCTCATAGACATCATCAGAACCATAAAAAATGATTAAAACAAAGTAACCAGTTAAAAACCTTTACCAGTTACACACACTCCACAGCTGTAACCAATCAGCTACAATCCAAACAAAAACAGCATGCAGCCCTTAATCTTAGAAGGACTCTCGTGGTTTCTCCTTTGGAACTTGTTATTTTCATTCACGTACAATGTTGCAAATAACCCCCATAAATGTTAAAGATAAAATGCAATTCCATCTTGCAAAATCAATAAATATCTTACATAAATATAAAATACACATTTTTATAATTTAGATGCTATGAGTTTTAATTCTCTGGAAATGGAAATAGCTTCATTGAGGCCAGGAAAATTGGATGCATCATGATGAAGCTGCCACATCATTTTTTTATGTAAAAGCTAATTCTGCCAATCACCATCATAGAGAAACTGACTGTATTTCCTCAAAAAAAAAATAATAAATAAACTTTGTAATATTCCTACAGACAGCGGCATGTCTGGCTAAAGCACTCTTATTTTCAGCCTTGGTGATGCTGTAAAGATGATGATAAATACTTTAAACTGCCGACAGTTTGTCCAACATAAAAAGCTGGATAGATACAACATCTAGCCAAATAAGCCATGCCCCTGGAAAGCCAATTAAACATCTGCTTAATCATCCATTTTTGCACCATTACAAAAAGCTTACTATCATGACCTGTATCAGTATATGGGCATTGGATATAACGACCGCATTTGGAAGTTTTAAAAGAGCTGTTTTACATAATCAATGCAGGTCTTTCCAAAATTCTGTTAATATTGAATCTATTCTTATATGTAAAGGTTGAAAATTGACCAAAGCATGACTTAGGGTCATTATTGCAATGTAAAATCATCCAATTTCTACATAGGATGTTTTGAAGATCTGGGGCATCTAAAGAATAATGTAGGATCATGTGTCACTGTTGCCAAGGATGTTTTTGAAGATAGTTACCATCATGACTGTGAACACCCTCCTGGTTATTACCAAAACCCTTTTGCAGCCCTTTGATCATAATCGGGACATATCCATCACATATATCATTTAATACCTGCGTGCAAAAGGTATCTACCAAATTTTCTGGATAGCCATTTTGTAAAACATGGCTTTTAACTTATTGAACTGCTTGATACTATCTTTTTTATCAGATGTTAATTTTGACACTCTTATAAACTGACTTTTAACTACACCCTTCTTTTGGTGTAATGGGTGACTGCTTTTAAAATGCAAAAACGCATCACAGAAGGTTGGCTTTCCATAAATGGAAGGGTCAAATTTACCATCAACCCCATTCCTGATTCAAACATCCAAAAAATTTATTTTACTTGTGTTAACAGTATATGTGAATTTAAAAAATGCAAAGGTCAATTCCAATTGCTCAACAAACTTCATATATTGGACTGAGTAAATGGACCATGCCACAAATATATCATCCAAATAACAAAATAACATTTGAAATGTACAAAAAAATCAAATCTAAAAACAAATTCCTTTTCCTGCCTAAGCAGTACAACATTTGCAAAAGTGGGTACACATGCATCCCCCATAGCAACATCTTGCAGTTGTTTAAAGTATTTGCTGTCAAAGTAAACAAAATTATTGTTCAAGACCAGTTCCATAAAATCAGAAATAAGTGTAACATCATTGACTAACAAAGTTCCAAACTTAGAAACGACTTTGCCAAACCAAATCAGTCCCAGCTCATTTGGAATGATCATAGAAAGGTTCTTAATGTCCATGATCATTAAGAAAAGGTTATCACAACACACAATGTCCCTGAGTTTGTCAAGAAAATCCCAGGAATCATGAAGAACATGAGGAGTCATTAAATAAGATTTTCAGCTTACTGTCAATAAACTTAGTGAAGGGATCAGTAATAGAAACTCCTGCAGCCACAATGGGTTGGAGTGATGGATCAGCTGCATTAGAATGAATTTTGGGAATTACAGAAGAGTGGACTTTCAAAAAGTTGAACAGGTCAGAGGAAACATTGTCAAACAATAAAAGTTCAGTCAGAAACATATTTATGGCTCTATAAGCTGTGTTGATTTCATTTACCAAAACCATCTGATAGACTGCTTCATCACTTAATAATGATGGCATCCTGACACTGTAGTCTATTAAATCCATGACCAAAAGATCTCCACCTTTGCCTGGCTTTATGCATCAGACATTCTTATTGGAAATTATACTGTTCAAAATCAACCTTTCTTCACAAGTAAGATTATAACTTTTGTGCTTAAGCGGTCTTTTTAACAGATCCCTGATTTCATGTTCACATGACTTCTCAAAAACATTAATAACTGGATGTAATGGGGGCTTCATGGGGCTTTTACATTTAAACTTAACACCAAGGGGATCCAGTGGTGCAGCGGTTAACGTTGTCGCCTCACAGCAAGAAGTTCTCCGGTTCGATTCTCAGCCGGGATGCCTTCTGTATGGAGTTTGCATGTTCTCCCTGTGTTCACGTGGGTTTCCTCTGGGTACTCCAGTTTCCTCCCACATTCCAAAGACATGCATCTGGAGCATTTCTCCCTGGGTCTCCACTGAAAACAGGCTCTGTGAAACCTAGTCAGACTTTCCTGGTCAACAAATGATAAATAAAAATAAAATAAAATAAAATCCATGGTGGTATGAACACTGAACAGAACACATAAGTAGAGTTTCCTAGTGAAACATTTTAAATCCAATATTGTCTGTTGAGCATTTGCCTGCCCAGATAGAATGAAAGATGAGCCCTTCAAGAACAATTCATGTTGTCTGGGCCCGATGTAAAACTCAGTAAAACTGTATATGTTAAAATTTAAAAAAGATACAATAAAAAAAGTACTTTGAATGGAAATAGTTGAATGAATGTTCTCCAGACATTCTAAATTTACCATATCCTGGTCTTGTTGGTAAATCCACTTTTCCTCCTCCAGTTTTTGCCCTTTCAATTGGTCTCCCATTCCCCCAGTGAGTCTGATCTCTCCTTGTGTTTGTTTGCAATGCTTTCTGAATATCTCACTGATATCAATTCTAAAGGGATATCCAACTCATTTAAAACATCTACCATATCCTGGTTATCATTTAGGAGGATGCAAGTCCAGGTGATGAATTTATTTTAGGATATGCCATCTTATGATGATTGTGACGACCTGCCACTGCCAACCAATAATCAAGGAACCTCAATACTCTCCACTGGCAGCAGTGAGGAAAGTTTGCTGAGAGGATAACAGGTACACACACAGTATTTCCAGATGCAGCTCTCTGCATCAAGTGCAATTTCCCTTAAGAGCACACAGAGACTACAGTCAGTCTGGGGATGGTTTCTCCCTCTTTCTCCAGATCCCCAATAGGACTCGTCACTGGGACAGCTATAGAGTTGAGTCCTTAGCAAGGGTTCCACGCCAAGTCCTCCAACACTCTCTCTGTTCAACTAGTGCTTCGTGTCCCGGCCCAAGTAGCTGACACACACACACACACAAACACACACACACACACACACACACACACACACACACACACACACACACACACACACACACACACACACACACCACACACACTCCTGAGAAAGGTGGGCACAGATTTACTAGCTATGTCCTTTCTTCCCAGACTATAAGGTAGTTACCACTGCCACCAGAACCCTTTATCAGCTACTTTATGGCTCTTAACAAAGGGTATCCAGTCTTACTGTGTAATATTAATATTAATACAAATGGTAGTTTGAGTAAGAGCAAGGCTATTAGGAGTGGCCCACACAGTGTCACCAAATAAATATACAAGTACTCGCAAAACGTATATATCTCTATACAGATCAGCCACAATGAAAAGTTTAAATATATTTAATAATAAATAATAAAAAAAAACAAGACAATACTAAATATATATTCACAGTGACATCGGAGTTCAAAACCACAGAAAATATTTAAAATAACATTGCCACACAGGTTCACACATATAAAGAAAAGCATCTAAACTATGCTTCACTATATTCCTAACTGAATCTAAGAGAATTGTACTGTTCTCTAGAAACATACTTTATTAGAGCAAGGCAGATGTGGTGAATGGTTCTTAATGTTGTTGTCAGGTCCATGACAGAATGCAGAATGTTCTGTCTCACTAAGAGAGTTCTCAAAATAATATCTAAAAGATTATTACCAGGTTAGCTTGCAGAATGACATAATTTCTGGTCATCTGACTTCTAGTTCCCGGGCCAAACCCCCCATTGCCGGCAGCTGGTAGCATTTAGCATCTACCTGTAAAAGTACTCATACAAGGGCTCTTGCTCAGATCTTTGGCAGATGCTGGAAGTCATAAAACAATTACATTCCTGCATGCTTCTAAAGTAGCAATTAGTACATTCCAAAGACAACACAGAAAGCTTACTAGTACAGAGTTTGTGTCTCTAGCTGCATTAAAAACTTGAAAGATAGCTTCTTTATGGCATAGCCCATAAAACAATTTAATTCCAGATATTTTTCTAAAGTTTGCTGGACTGAGGTTAACCTCCTGTATTCCAGTTTCCACTATTAAAATATATACATTTAAACAGTTACAATAGTGTATGCACATTTCTATTATCTTCCAGTAGGGCACACTGTGGATACATTATAACACAGCACTTTACAAATAACTTTTCAACACAAACATCTGTACAGAGCAGATTGATATACACATGGCATACCGTTATAATACATTTGTAACACAAGCATCATATATATGTACATATTTATATATATATATTTATATATATATATATATATATATATATATATATATATATATATATATATATTAGTTTGATATTCACAAATGACATATAATTATTTACAAAATTCCAACTACCTGTGCTGGCCATACCTCCTTTCATTACACTTCTTCCCCCTTCGAAGACCCAAGCTGGTTTTTCAAGTGACCCTTGAGAAACATTGCTTGAGAGGGATGACCCTATCTGTGAATACATTACCCCATACCCTGTCTTGAGATCCCAGCTGCCTTGGCATTGCTGACCCCATTACAGTGTTGTATTGTCATATCATATGCCTGTAACCTTAGGCTCCACCTTAGTAACTTTGCATTTTGCTGGCTGGCTCGATGTAGCCATGTTAATGGATTGTGGTCTGTAACTGCAGTGAATTTCCTTCCATACAGATAAGGCTGAATTTTCTGCAGTGCCCATACTATGGCTAGACATTCTTTTTCTACAGCTGCATAGCATTCCTCCCTGGGTTGGAGCCTATGGCTGAGATATGCCACTGGGTGCTATTCTTCCTCTGAGGAAACCTGGCTGAGTACAGACCCCACTCCATGGTTTGAGGATCCACCTGCACCACAAATTCTTTGCTATAATCTGGACTGGCTAACACAGGGAATCCTTCCAAAGCTTCTTTAAGCTTCTGGAATGCCTGCTCAGGTCTATGCGGGGAGCAGCTATGGTACTATAATTGGGGATAAACTTTCTGTAGTACCCTGCTGTCCCTAAGAATGCCCTTTTCTGCTTTTTGGTAACAGGGCAGGCCATGCCTGAATGGCTTCCACTTTGGTAGGTCCTGGTCTGATCTTACCACTACCCACTCTATGTCCCAGGTAGGACACCTCTGCCATACCCACCTGACACTTACTGGGCTTAATGGTCAATGTTACAGTCAGCACAATGCTATTCATTATCTTCCCATTATAGTTTCTTGTCATTTCTATTTTTCATGGGCAACATTTTGGACTCAATCTGCTGGGAAACATTGTTAAAAGTATATTTGGATTGTGAAAAGTTCAAGTCCCTAGTAACAGAGCCAATCGATTTAGAAATTTCCTCTTTAAAATGGTGCATAAGTCTTTCATTTTCTTTCACAAACAGATGAGTATGTTCTAAACCAGATTTGTCAAATAACTCCAGTAGTTCCATATGGAAAGGGGAGTTCTTCTCACCCCCCTGAGGAAACCTCCACAATCACAACCCTTTATGTACATGATGACATTGAATACTCTCATTCAGGAAATAATTGTCCAGTTGCAAAGATTTAAATTTAAACAGCATTTTATCCAATAATTTAATCTGTTGGTCCAAAGATAGAAACTCCCCCTTTGTAGATCTTATGTAGTTAATTTCATTAGGTAGTTGAACTTCTCATGCCACCTGTTAACATTAGTTGTTTTAGTATGGTCATTTTGTGAGAGAAACTGTTGGTTATCTCTCAAAAGTCCATTTCCTCCTGAAGGTGAGTTCTGTACCAGCTGACTTATGGATGGGGAGTTGACTGAATGAGGTACAGCACTACTATCAATAAGTTTGTGTTGTGAAAGAGTTTGCATTAACTGCTGAATAAACAATGTCAGATTTCCAAACCACCGTTGGTAAACTTGAAATGGGGATATCACTGAATAACAAGTCCTCCCAATCAAAGGCTGATATGTCAATGACTGCTCGGGACAAAAAACAAATAATAAAATAAACCCCAACCGGGCAGTAAACCGACTCTGCAACATATATAATCTTATATAATAAACCCAAAACGACCAGGTGGCAAATAGACTCCAGAGAAGACTTTATTAACATACAGTTAAGCCCTTGTGTCAGTATCACTCTCATAGACATCATAAGAACTGTAAAAAATTGATTAAACAAAGTAACCTGTTAAAATCCTTTACCAATTACACACTCCTACAGCTGTAACCAACCAACTACAATGTTGAAAATACCTGCCCTAAATGTTAAAGGTGCAATGCAATACCATGCTGTAAAATCAATAAATATCTAACATAAATATAAACTACACATTTTTATAATTTAAATGCCCTAAGATTTAATTCACTCGAATTGGAAATAGCTTTGTAGAGACCAAGAAAATACATGCATCAAGACAAAGCTGCCACATCATTTCTTATGTAAAAGCCAGTTCTGCCAATCACCATCATAGAGAACTGATTGTATTTTCTCAAGAATAAAAAATTAAAACTTTATAATATTCCTACAGACAGTGGCATGTCTGGCTAAAGCACTCTTATTGTCACTCTCGGCAATGCTGTAAAGATAAAACACAAAAATTCCACCCGCAGACAAACCACACTAGTAACTGGATATTGGAAATAAGTGCAGCGAAAAGCACCAGTGTGGAAACACAGCAGTCACAGTTCAAAATATCCATAGGTAAAATAGGCTGCAAATAATAGGCAGCAGATAAAATAAATCCAAGTTCAATGCATATACTCTACTGGTATATGCATTAAACATGGATTTATTTTACCTGCTGCCTGTTGTTCCCTGCCTACTTTACCTCTGGATATTTTAAATTGTGACTGCTGTGTTTCCATACTTGGATTTATTTTACCTGCTGCTTGCTGTTTGCTGCTTATTTTACCTATGGATATCTTGAACTGTGACTGTCGCTGCCTATTTTACCTGTGGATATTTTGAACTGTGACTATTTGCTGCCTATTTTACCTGTGGATATTTTGAACTGTGACTGCTGTGTTTCCACACTGGTGCTTTTCTCTGCACTTAGATGCTATAAGATGTTGATAAATCCTTTTATTTAAAGAGTTGACAGTTTTTCCAACATAAAATGCTGGACAGGTATGGCATCTAGCAATGTAAACTACCTTCTCAGAAAGGCAATTAAACCTCCCCTTCATCATCCGTTTTTGCACCATTACAAAAAAACTCAGTATCAGGGTTTG
>NC_056725.1:1611258593-1611286093 GCF_019279795.1 Protopterus annectens
TACATTTGACTGGGGACACATGGCTGACGTGACATTCGGCTGCAGAGAAATATGGCTGTTTGCAAATTCCCTGTGGACAAAGAGAAGAATGTGTTGCCATGCCCACAACTTCAATAACTGACTGCACAGGGGTAAAACAATGTCCATGGTCCCCAAGGGAACATGAGACAGTAGGCAATATGGCAGGCATCAGCAGCAGGCGGGCCAGAGGGCATGTCAGTGACAGTAAAAATGCAGTGCACAATGGGCAGTGCCTTTATAATTGGTGTGTATGGACCACTACCCCTTTCACATTGTCTAGGGAACATTGCCTAAAACACATATTGGAGCATAAATGTGACTACAGTAGCCTGCAGGATTTCCTCCAGGCTGTAGCTCACTCCTACATGTTGTAGTTACATAAGGATGTACTGTACACTAAGCACAACACTCATTACTTCTTCTGCCCCCATGCATTTGGTTATTAAAGCTGCAGGCATGGCAGTGTGTGCTTCTCTTTCCCACAGGGAATTTGGAAACAGCTATATTTCTCTGCAGCTAAATGCCACTTCAGCCATGTGTCCCCAGTCAAATGTACTACAGGGAAATGTCTCACTGCCTAGGCACCTGAACCCGAACTAAAACGTATTTCTGTAAAGAACAACCACATGACATTAATTAGTTCCACAAAACCACTCCTTGTTAGTATAGTGGTAAGTGATTCCAAATGTTAGGTAAGTGACTTGGGTTTAATTTTTCAATGAGGAGATTATTTTTTTCCCCACTTCTGTAAAACAATCCTGCAGGAAATCAGGTAGTATGATACTCTATCTTCCCTCGAGCGAGATCTTGATGATTGGATAGGAATTCACAAATTCACCCATGGGCTGACTGCTTGAGTGGCCTAGCCCTACTTGACAACGGAGGTGATGTCAAATGGTGGGTACTGGCAAGGTGTAAACAGTCTCAAGATTCAGTTACCTTGTATTCCATATGATTCTTATGATTCCTAAGAGCCGCAGAAGTAATAATGGCATTGTACCAAGCATATATCCAATGGTATCATCCACTCAAAACTGGAGAGCATATTTAACATCTTTACATATAAATTCAGTTGCAGTATCTCCTCTGTCTCATCTCCAACTTACAAATAAGTCCCAGTATTTGCTTCTGAGCAGTTTCGAAAAGCACTAACCAGGACCAAAAGCAGCAGCTGTTATCTGGTCAGTATGAAGCACACCCCATAGAATTCCTTCTCCTTAACATATTGAACCACAGCATCTGTAATCCAGCAGTCTAAAGAACAGTCGCCAGACTTCCCCTCCATAAGGGAGGCTCCACCGCGGATTCTGGCAACTGCAGACCTATCAGTCTCTGCAGTATCTTATGCAAGGTGATAGAATATATCACCAAGAATGTCATAAACAATCTGTACAATACTATGAATTATTTTTGTAACTGGAGCTTTTCTCCTCGGGTGTCCACTGAAAATGGACTTCTAGCCCAGCTGGACTAATCTGGTTAACAAATGTCAATAAATAAATAAAAATAAATAAATAAATAAAATAAACAGGGACATAGGTAACTTGTAATTCCTAAACTCTAACCAACATTGCTTTGCAAAAGTTAGAGCCTGTCTATTAAGCCTAATTAAATTCATGAAAGAGTAATATCTGAAAGGGTCATATTGTTAGGGGACTGCTGCTTGTATCCAGCTGTAAATGCCTAGCAGTCTAACCTCCATTCTTATAAAAACAATACAAAAAACTTTAAAGCATAAATTCCTAGAGAAGGAATCAAGGTTAATATTTTTACTCTGTATTTTCTATAATCTGGGAAGTAGTTGTTTAATATACAGCACGGTGGTCTATAACACTAGCAACTTTTCAAACTAGGCTCCCCCTGCAACCTTTTCAGCCAAACTTAAGGAAAATTGTAAGGAAACTAGTAACTTACAGTAAGCCATTTATGTGTATTGCTATTCTGTCCTGACCAGGGCACACAGATTGTCTCTGCAATCTCGTAGTCTGGTTGTGCCCCACGAGGCGATCACTTGACCTCTCTCTGCTCCAATCACCCACCTCTCATTAGCTTCTCAAACCACACCCTAAATTCACTCCCTGCCTAATTACACTCACACCTACACCCAGCCTCACATCCATCTCTATAATTTTAATAGCCTACTGCACATAGCCAAGCATCACCACTATACAACATGCAAATCACACTAGGATCTCTCTTCCTAGCTCTCACAGATCTGACCTACATCACATCCACACATTTTAACACATCACTAGACTTTAACTCATACCATACAACACATAGTTCCTCACTAAAACAAATATTAACTTCACTATTAGCCCTACAATATTCAACAATCACATAACGCTACACATACCCAGGTCCTACATACCAAACTGTCACACTAGAAAAACATAATTTACACTCAACATTGACATAGCTCATATATTTAAAAATATGCTATTCATTACCAAGAAACTACTTATTTCAGGTGACATACATCCAAACCCAGGTCCCTTCAAAGCCATTCTCTCATCCAAATGAACATCTGACCTACTAGTCCTTAACATCAACACTCGAAGAATATTCAACAAACTACCAGACCCACATGCATTCATAACCATCTACTCCCCTGACATATTGACCCTCACAGAAACGGGGCTAAAACCTAACACCCAAAACTAAGAAATCCTCCCCCCAGGTTATAATATCTTATGACTGGATAGAGAAGGTAGAAAGGATGGTGGGGTCGCAATTCTCTTTAAAAACACACTAAATGTCCAACCCCTACAAACCTCTCTACCCAAATTTCATAATGCAGAGAGGTTAACTTCAGTCCTACACATTAACAATACAAACAAAAAAATCAATATTCTCTGCTGCTACATCCCTCCAAGAAAGAATTCCCCCATAATTGAGGAAATCTTACAATGGACTAGCAATAATCTTCCACAAGAAACTATCATACTGGGTGATCTAAATACTGACTGGACAGCCTGTAACTCTAAAAAACCCTCCAATCATATCAATCTCTTTGGATTCTACCAACTCATCCAGGAACCCACTAGAATAGATAAAAAGTCCCAACATCTATCCTTGACTGGACACTAGTTAATTGCTCCAAAAACAACTACCAAACAGGTTGTCTACCAGATGGCCTTAGTGACCATATTCCCACATTTATCCTACTCAAATGTGCCAACATACCTAAGCCCACAGTTTATAGACAAATCAGAGATGACCACAACCTAAACCCTCAAGACGTAGACACTATTCTAAAACAATGCAATTGGGAATCACTAAGAACCGGAGGATTAGACCAGGCAGTGGACTATTTCAATTCCACCTTTACCAATGTCCTCAACAGGGTCACACCCATCAGGAAAGTCAGAGTTAAAACATACTATGCGTCATGGCTAAGCAGGGACACAAGAGCCCTTCTTAAGTCCAGAGATAAGGCCTGGAAAATCAGGAAGAGGGAGAACACTACCTCATCCAGACAAAGATACCAACAACTTAGAAATCAGTCCAAAAAAGCAAACTAAACTCGACAAGCAAAACTATTTCCTTAGTGTCCAAAACAAACACTCAAAAAATCCTCAAAAATTCTTGCAGGCCATCAACTCCCTTCTAAAACCAGGCAAAACCACCACCCCAGCACCAAACTCCACCAATAATTCTACAAGTATAGCCTCACAGTTCAATCATTTCAGTGAATCCATTCTGAAATTATCCACCCAATTATCCAAAGGTAACTCTAAACAAACCCCACCAAACTGTGCAGATAACCACCCTTCCTTTAGCCTCTCTGCTGTACCCACCCACAAAATTAAAAAACTCTTCCTTAAACTGAAGCCTACCACCCTGGCAGCTGGTAACTTACCTGCCAACTTTCTAAAATTAGCCACTGAGTCCTTGTCTTACCCTATCTCAATCCTTATCAACCACTCCATACAGGAAGCATACATCCCACATCTTTGGAACGTTTCGTATATCATTCCCCTCCATAAGCATGGCAACTCCTATGACTTCTCAAATTGCCGACTCATAGCTATGCTATCCCCTCTATCAAAACTTCTCGAGAAATATATTCATTCTCAAGTTTTGCAATTCCTGAATGCACATAATCTTCTTTACAGCATACAACATGGTTTCCACCCATTCCATAGCACAACTACTGCCCATCTCTCTTTTACAAACTTGGATAATCAGCACAGAAATGCTAATAATTACATATCAGCCACATTCTTAGATCTCTCCAAAGCTTTTGATATGGTCTCACACTCCCTATTACTAGAGACCTTAGTTACTCTATCCTTCGCCCCCTCTACTGTGGCCTGGTTCAAGAGCTATCTTTCTGACAAGCAGCAATCTGTCCAATGGCAAGGCACTCTGTCTACTTTACTTCCCACCTCCATAGGTGTACCACAAGACTCAATACTGGGCCCACTACTTTTTTCTATCTTTATTAACAATCTGCATACCTCCACCAAACACGCCTCACTTATCCAATATGCAGATGATTCAAAGGTAATCTGCACAACCCCATCTCTTACCACTCTACAACAACTTACTCAGGATTCATTTAGCTCCGTGGAGAATTGGATTAATGATATCCAACTCTTACTAAACCCTAACAAGACTAAACTGCTAATTTTCACCCCAAACAAATCTAAATCTAACCATCTTTTCTTTTATTATAACTTCCAACAATTGCACCACCATTTCTCCCTCTACTCATACTAAACTTCTTAGTGTAGATATTGACAAAAACCTATTCTTTGATGTCCATATTTTTCAAACTATCAAAAAAGTTCATAAAAAATGGGAACTCTGTGTAGACACAAACACTTCCTTTCTGATCAGGCAAGAATCACCCTAGCCCAAACTCAGCTACTATCTACACTAATGTATGCTGCACCTATTCTCACCCTGACCAGAAAACAGGATCTTGATAATCTTGAATAATGCTACAACAAAATAGCCAACTTTACTAATAACTTCACCCCCAGAACCCATCACTGTCAAGCTCTAAGAAACCTGCAATGACTAGAACTTCCTCAACTATTCAGTTACCACCAACTAGTAACTACTTATAACATCCTGAAATATCCGGAGAAGACCCCAGCCCTTAATCACCTCCTCACTGTCTACAAAGCTAATCATCCTCTATGTTCTACTGACAAAGCACTGCTATGTAGCTCTAAAGCTATTAATAATGCAGGGAAAGCATTACACTCACATATGATAGCTAAAGCTTGGAATAACCTCCCGTCTTTACTAACTTCTGCATCCTCTACCATACTCTTCAAAAAGTCACTCAAAGCACATCTTATAAACACCGGGCTATGCACTTGCATTACTTTCCTCCTTTCTTCACCTTACGTCCTATACAGTATTCCTACTGTTAACCATATTAAAGTGCCACAGCTATAATACCCTCCCTCCAGTTCAGACTTTTCTTTGCTAACCATGTTGTTGCTTACTGCATTTGTTGTAATAACTATATCTGACTGTATAATTCTATTGCTCTATTTTTTTTTTTTTTTTTGTTTATCAAACCAGATTAAGAAAGTGGACAGAATGCTCTCTATTGTTACATTATGATGCCTGTCTGATACCATTGTATTATTGTTTTTCTATTCTGTTTGCTGTTAGTAATTGTGGAGCTTTTCTCCCTGGGTCTCTACTGTGAATGGACCTGGTCCAATTGGACTATCCCGGTAAACAAATGTAAAATAAAATAAAAATAAAATAAAAATAAATAAATAAAATAAAAAAATACATGTAGACTAATTACCTGGAGTTAGCTAAGACATTTGACACTAACCCCACTTTGGCAAAATCAACAAAATGGTCCAGCTCAATATAAATACCTATACAAAACACACTAGATTGCTAAATGGCTCAGTGGTATACACCAAATGATTTAAAACTGATGGCGCTATAATCCAAGAGGCTTGTCACCAATGGTGCCTCCCACTGCTCTCTTTTTGGGACAACTTCTATTTGGTTTCTATTTTTCTGATGTTAAACATTACCTTAAAGACCTCTAGCTGATCATCTTCATGATTGATTGTATTCTGAGAGATATTAAAAACTTTCCAGAAGAATGCTGTATCCTCTAATAATGCCTAACTTGGACAAACACATATTGTCAGGATTATGGTATAAAGCTGAACTTCAAATAACAGCATCAGACAGATTGGGAAAGAGGAACTCTCAAACACTTACCACACAAAATCATCTGTGACATTGGCACCTTCATGGGTAATGATCTCTTCTTTTAACATCACATATCCTTTTTCATTAGGAAAGCCTACCTCACACAAATGACTACTAAGGACTTCTATTTTTTAGGTTCATAGGTTCATAGGAGGTTACTAGACTAATGGGCCTAGGACCTTAACAAGCTTACCATGTAATACCCTTGTTCCCTAGTTGATCATGGATAGATGGTCATTGTTAGCTGAGCGAATCAGTGATTAGCACCAGATGCCTCTGTCCATGAGGGAAAAAGGTGCTATCTCCATGGTGAATTCGTGGTCTCCCATCCAATTGTCAAGGTTGCGATTAAATGGGCTCACTGAGGAGCTCTGCTTTATGTGAAGTGGGAGTTTATTCCAGAGGAATGGCAATCTCTGGGAGACATATCTTTCTCCCCAACATGTTCTGTTTATGTCACAGGGTAGGTGGAGATCCCTGCAACAAGCGACTCTTTTCCCATTTGATTTGTGGACATGCAACATTTCTATTAGGGCAGAGTCAGAGATTGCTCTGTAGGCCAGGCACAGGTCAGCTCTAAGCAGCCAGCAGGATAGAGAGTACATAGTCAGGGCCTTCAGTCTTTCTGTGTAGGACATGTTTTGGAGGCCCTCAATTTGCTTGATTAGAAATCTCTGTGGTCTCTCCAGTTGTAGCAGGTGTCAGTTGAGGTACATGCAAAAGACAGAATTGTACTCAATTAGTGGTCTAATGAGGGTTGAGTATAGAGGAGTTATAACTTCCTTAGTCTTGGATGAGATGCCCTTATTTATGAAATGTGCAATGTAGATGGCTTTCATTACCACTGTGGAGACATGGTGATCAAAGTTTAAATTGTAGTCAACTTGTGTTCCCAAGACTCTCACCACTGTGTTTAAGCTTAAGGGGGGTGCTATCTATAATATAATTTGCAGGGGCTACTTCTTTGCCAAAAAGGATTATGATGCTTTTTTTTTTTTGCATTTAGTTTTAGACTGTGACTCTGGCACTAGTGATTAGTCTGCATTAGCTCTTTTTGTAATACGGTAACATCATTGGTGGACTCAATGATTGCACCTAGTTTACAGTCATCTGTGAACTTGGTAAGCTACAGGCATTCTACTTTTGCCTGGACATCTGAGAAGTAGATTCTAAATAGCAGAGGGCCCCAGCACAGATTCCTATGGTACACCACTGGTAATTGGTCTACTGGTAAAGCTGGAATCTTCAACTTTGACAGTATGCATTCTGTCAGTGAGCCAGTTTGCTACCCATCTAGTGAAGTATAGGTTAATCCCCAGCTGGGAGAGTTTCTCAATGATACCTGAGTAGGAGATTGTGTTGAAGGCCTTGGCCAAGGCAAGATAGGTGGTATATACTGCTTTGCCATCATCCAGGTCTTTGCTGAAATTCTTGAAGAAGTCCACCATGTCTAATAAGCAAGACCTACCCTTAAAGAAGTCCGACTGGTTTGAGTCAAGAATTTGGAGGTTGCCTCTGTCCTTGTTGATAATGTCCATAATGATTCTTTCCATCTCTTTGCAGATGTCTGGTTAGGCCTATGGGTCTATAGTTCCCAGGCTTGGTAGATGGAACCGCTTTGTGTAAGGAGATTACTGTTGCTGTTCCTCACTCTGCTAGAACAAAGCTAGTGCTCAGGCAATGGTTGAAGAGAGTGCCAAGCGGTTCCACTAGGTCTTGTTTTACATTGTTTAACAAGCAGCCTGGGATGCTATCTGGTGCCATGGAGGCTGTGCTTTTGGCCTTGGAGAGGGCAGATATTGCCTGATCTTTGGAGATGCTCGATAATGGATTGGTGACAGGGATGCTTTGGGGTGTGTCTGGTGGGGACAGGGCAGTGAAAGTTGCACCAAGTCTGCCCACTAGGAGGTTGTCAATTTCTTTGGGTTTGTTGTGAGTAGTACTGTCCACAGTCAGTTTGGCACACCGTTGGGCATTTCCTTTAAGATTTTGAACATAGCTAAAAAACAATTATGATTATCTTTAGCTATGTATGCTAATTTAGCCTCATAATTGGCTTTAGAGGACTTTACAAGATATCTGATTTTCTTGTTTAAGCTGTGGAGAGTATTCTTCCTCCGGTGAGCAAGTTCTCTCTTATTCTTGGATAACAGTTTCTTCCTGTTGTTATATAACTTATTTATACTCTCAATCCACCAGGGGGGTGTGTTTCTTCGGGAGGACATGATTTTTATCCAGACAGGTGCAGCGGACTCTATACATTTGTTTAAATGTCTACACAGGTCACTTGCGTACTCTTCTGCATAGGAGTCATTCCTGGCTGTGTTAGCACGGGGTTTAAAACTTTTTATATGCTTACTTAGTAGGCTAAAGTTTGCTATGATGACATTTTTCAGTTTGTTTGCTCCTGTGGGGGTGTCTAGTATAATCTTTGCTCCAAATGAGACAGATTTATGGTTTGGCCTCAACAGGCAACACACAGTGAGTAGTGCTGTGACCCCCACCCACATGTCAGTGAGTACCAGGTCCAGGTCATTCAAGCCCTTTGTAGGGATGCTTACTAGCTGTTCTACAGCATTTGAATTAACAAAGTCCATGGACCTCAGGGAAATCACATTTGTGCTTATTTATGTTGTCCAGTCTATGGAAGGATAGTTGAATTCTCCCATGACCAATGTGCTTGGCTGTATAGGGAGTGATTCTAGCAAGTACAGGTAATTGATATGTTTCTATTGGTTCATGGTGTGGGACCTGTAACTAACGATGATGTGGTAGGGTGTTTTACCTATATTTAATTGTACCTGGAGTCTCTGTAGAGAATTGTACTGTTTAACTAGTCTCAAGGTGCATTTGGATTTAATGAAGATGGATATACCTCCAACTTTGGTTCTTTTATGCTCATTTTGGAGTCTGAATGTGTGGAAAACATTGTAGACTTGTATGGTCAGGGTGCTTTCTGTGGCCTTGAACCAAGTCTCAGTGACTGCACAGATGTCAGCATCTTCCAACATGGGGAGTGCTTCCAGGAAGTGCAGTTTCTGTTGAGGTTACCAGCATTAAGCAGGATAACCTTGAGTTTGTCTAGAGTAGATTTCGTTACATCAGGATTTTTTTTGTTTTGACATTGCCGAAAAAAGGCACCATGGGGAAGCAAGCATCTTTGCCAGTATCCAAAAATCTAGAGAAGACAGGTGAAGACCATCTCTGGCAAAGCAACATGGTCTGTCAACCATGTTTTCCCAGGCTGACAGATACTGGATCCCCTTGGACTGACACCAGAAGCTAAGCTAAGCCAATTGTTGAAGTCAATTATTTTTTTGGTGATGAGGATATATCCACACTTAGCACACTTGAAACACATAGATTCATTTCTAAGAAAAGAAGTGTCTTTAATCCAATTTTAAACAACACCCTATCTACTTTCCAGAGTGTCTGTGACCATGAAGTTAGATGTCTTTTACAGCAACCTAATGCATTTAAATGATAGAACCTTTCCAAGACAGAACAACTTGCCCTTACAGAGCTTAGTCAGGACAGAACTTCATGTATTATAAAAGCTGACAAAGGCACTGGACTAGTTTTAATGGAAACAGAGGACTATATCAACATTATAGAAAGCATGCTAGTTGATAATCATGTCTACAAAACTGTGGCCCTAAAATAATTTAAAAAAGCATTTTGCAGTAATTGACAGGAAGCTAAAAATTCTTGAGAAAAATAACCAACTATCACTAGAAGAATTTGTATGTCTGCAAGTAAATAGCCCATGCCTTGGCAAGTTATCTGGCATTCCAAAAAGCCACAAAGACCCAGTGAATCCACCATTCAGATTAATTATTTCAAGTAAACGTACCACGACAGAAAAAATTTCAGAATACCTAGACAGTGTTTATAACCCCTTGGTACAGGCCACAATATTTTACATTAAGGATTCTTGGGACATTCGTAATGAGCTACAACATTCACAACTGGATTTTTATAAATGTATTTTTGTGACTCTTGACATTGTAGCCTTGTATACTAACATTCCTCACCAAGAGGGTTTACAAGGTGTTGAACTGTTTCTTAGTAAATACATCAATTTCAGCACCTGTTGAAACACTAATCTCATTGACCACAGCAGTTTTAACTAACAACTTTTTCCATTTTAACACCAAGATTTATCAGCAAATGAAAGGTGTGGCTATGGGGTCCAAGATGGCACCAGCTTTTGCCAACCTGGTGCTCAGTGCATGGGAATTAGCGACATTAATCCATCTGCCATGGTCTGACAAAGTTCATATTTACTGCCATTACATTGATGATGTTTTTTTCGTGTGAGAGGAACCTGAAACCAAACTAGATTTGTTCATGAATACACTTTCCAACAGTATTCCATACTTAGATTTTGTCACGTCAGGTAGTGACAAAGTAATCAATTTTCTTGACAACAGGATTTCTATAGACAATGACACAAGGTTTCTTAGTTCTAATGTGTACAGAAACATTTTTTTAGACTTTTGCAGCCAACATCCATTCTTTATGTAAAAGAACGTGCTGTGTGGTCAGTTTATTAGACTGTCACAACTTACCACTGATGACCATACTTTTCTTTTAGACAGCAAGTTCTTAACACACCTGTTTGTGAAGAGACATCACCCTTAACAACTAGTACAGGAAGTTTTCAGAGAAGTAGCAGGTCACAGGCACATTAAACCTAGACCTACACTCAAATTAGGTTTAGTGCCTAAAGACGCACTAGATCAAACTGAAAACTGACAGGAACTGCAGTTTTCCTCTTCCTATCAGCAGGGAAGCACAATGCATTAGAAACATTGCGCAGAGAAATTGGAACATCATTAGAGCTTGTAAAGATTTATGCCAAGTTTTAGGGAATAATCCTACATCTTCCTTCAAAAAAACATTACTCTGAAAATGTATTTTGAAAAAGATAACACATTTTTCTGTATTACAAGTACAGAAAAGTGACACTGTGTGTTTACTTGCAAAAAATGTGTAGTATGTCAGTATGTTTATAGTGGCTCTGAGTTCAGGTTTCAACACTGTAACATTACAGTCTATTTTAAAAACCATTTTGATTGCCATTCTAAGTTTTTAGTTTATGTAGCAGTAGCTAATTCTTGCAAAGCATTTTATGTTGGCAAGACGATCAGAAAGCTTTCTGATAGAGTAAAAGAACATTTGGCAGCTATCAGAAATAAAGATAAAAAAATGCTCTAGGAAGACACAGTTTACGCTGCCCTGAATCTATTGGTTTCAAATTTCTCATATTGGAACAAGTTGACCAAATTTTTTGGAGATTGTGATACTTTGCTTGAACTGAAAGAATTGTGATGACAGTTATTACTTAATGCTGAGACCCCTCCTGGACTCAATGAAAACCTGAATGTTAAATGTGCATTGAGATGGGGTGTCTGACCACTCTCACTTTATACTAATATTTGTTAATGTATATACAGCTGTACAAAATGTGTAGATTCTGATTGGTTAATTTTTTCCTCACTGTGTTCTCAGAAGATATATGCTATTGTCATGGTTACATCTTTCTCTATACTTTGTGCATCTTACTTATGCCTGACATTTTTAAAATTTTGTCAGTTCTGAAGAATTTCTACATATCCTTAAAGAATGAAAGCGCTTAGCATCAGTTTTGCCTTTGAGTGTCTTACTTTTAGTTTATAAGAAAGAAGTCTGTTGTTTTATTTTTTGTCTGTGTTGTGGCATAATCCTAGGTGAGGGAAGAATGCTGCTTAGGGCTAGGGACATACCTGCCTGGGAGACATAATCTAAGAGTTCAGTCATGTCTCTCTTGCTATAGAACAAGAGAGGTACATCTGAAGTCATTCACTCCAACATGTACTATGACAGAGTCATAATGGTAGTGTTGTTGACTGACTTGATTGCGTGGGTGATTTGACAGATACTGGCACCTGCAACTAACTGTGACTTTTTCCTTGTTCAGCCTGGTGATGGGGACATCTGTGTGTCTTACTATGGAGTTGCGTATGACCAGGGCATTAGGTTTTGAGGTGTTTTGCCTTAGGGGCTTATTTGCTGAGACATTTGTATGTGCACTGCTATGTGAAGTGAGGTCTGTTTGTGTTTCAGTATGTGTGATCTGTTTGTGCTTAGGAGTCACTGGTCCTTGGTAGACTCTTAGTGAGTAACTCCACAAAGGTGGGTCTATGTGATCTGACCTTGTCTTGTGTGAGGGGAGAGGTGTGTGTGTGCTGACAACCTATTTGATGCCTTGATTATTGTTATGAGAGGATTGATTCCAGCTTCATGGTATAGCTACATCTCTCACATACTGTATATGTTTGCTTTAGGAGCAAATGGTTATCATTATACATGAGGCAATTACTACATTGCCCTAGGATGCCCATATCAATCAGGCTAGCTGGTGAAATATTGGGAAACTGGCTGTCCATTGTAGTAGGCTAAAACTTAAGTACTAGTTGCAGAGTGGACAAATTGTGTTAGCTTTTGCTCTAGGACATATTCGACTAACTAAACAAGGGGGCTTATTCTATTGAGGATTAGGGGTGAAGGAGTGTGGTGATGCTGCTCAGTGCTCAGCTGAGTTGTCTGCATTGCAGCAGGGAAGCATGGGAGGGTTCAACTGACAAACATCTAGGGAAAAATTAGCTTCTAGAGTTTGTTACTATACAGGGTACCACAAACCCCAGTTGTGCAGTGTGCAGCTGCACACAAATGTGAGACTTATATAAAGGTGAAATTAAACAGTTTTAATCTAGTCTGCCAATAGGAAATCACACAATGATCCTTCCTCCAACAATTCCCAGCTCAGACAAGGCAGGGGAGCCCTACTTAATGTAAAATGGCTGGATTAGAGTTCAAGTGTAGATAAAGCAGGCTACATTAAGCAAGTCTGGATCTAGTGTCTATGTTGTCTAAACAATACTACTGTGCAAAACAAGTGCAGATAATGAAGCAGGTGCAGACAGAAAAAAACAGTCAAAAAGGCAATAATTAATACAGTAAAACAGTTAAATGCAGTAGATCAGCACACGTCTGCTATAAGGGTGCACAAAATCCTCTTTAATATAGACTAGCTGGTTTGGAGCCCAAGTGTAACAAGACCACACAGACTACCTGCAACAGCCCTACAACTAGCAGATACAATGTAATACAGTGCAATTAACTACTTAAAGCAGCAGCAGACAGTGCAATTTTTTTGAAACTGCTGAAGTACAGTCACAGTATATAAGAGAAGTGCAAACAAATACATTGTGCACTTTTGTGTGTTTCCCAACTTAGACAGACCAGGCAAACACCTACCACTGCAGACAAACAATCCCAGTCCTCCCAGTATAAAAACACAGTAAATGAGTTTGCAGAGTGAAATGCTACCACAAACAAATTTAAAAGATATAAAATGCTACTACAAACAAAGATATGTATACATCAGTGTACTTTAAACAGTTTATAAAAGTGTAATCATTCAATAAAAGTACTTTGCTTTGTGTCAATGAGCCAAGAGCCACTCTACTGTATAGAATTTATAAAGGCACAAAAAACAAGATAGGCTGATTAATAAGCCCTTCAGCCAGTTAAACTACATGAAGAAATATGACATTTTTACCAACCTAAACAGACAAGGCTACTTCCCAGTGCACTAAATGGAAAATCCATTGACCTCTTGATGTAAAAACAATTGCTTGCTGGAGTGTAAAAACATACTGTTTTATCCAGCAGCTACATAGATGATGAATTCAGATCAAGTAAATCACTAGAACAGAAAATAAGAGGCAAAATACACGTTTTCTATACAAGCAAAAGGAAAGGCAAATAAATAATGCAATACATTAACAGTAGTGTAGAAAGGGAGGAGCTTTTTAAGCTAAATTTACAGTAGCGGTGGGCAGCTTAAAAAATCACCAGCTTTAAAAAGCAGATCAACAAAGGGGGCGGTGAGTGGAAAACACAAGCAGGGAATCCCCTGCAGTGCTTTACTTTTTGCATGCTTGAAATCTTTTCAGCAAAAGACAAAGGGACAAAAATTCATTGTGTATTTAAGTATTACTCAAGAGACAATTAACCAATGGAAAAAAACATGTGAAATGTGCAGCCTATATAATTTAAGTGCCTACTTCTCACATAGAACAAAAACACCAGGCCAAGCGGATTTCTTAAAACAGAAAATGAAATGGAGGAGGTAAACCAGAAAGCAGCTCTATCACAGACAAAAAAAATGTAAGTTTACTTTCCTCACCCAGCAGGCAATCCCCAGCAGTGCTTTAGTTTCTGCAAGCTTGAAATATTTTCCGCAAAGTCAAAGGTCCAGAATTTCTTTGTGTATTTAAGTATCACCATCATCATACCAATTTACTCATCCCTCATCAAGTTCATATTAGAATACAAAGTTGTTTGCTATGTAAATGTCCAAACATTTAACCCCAATTGAAAAGGATACATGTCATGTGATTGAATGATTAAAACATCAAGCCTCACTTCAGTGAGATGAGAGCATCAAATGTCTTATTCATCGAAAGCTGATATCAGTGAATCACTCCACATCGGATGCCAATAGCTAGCCAATAGCTGCGCAGAAGTTGGAAAGAATATACGTATTTACTGCCATCATGTTATACATGCCAAAGATAACAAGTAAGATGCTAATGCCATAGCTGTTGGCCAACTATTGCTGTATGATGTGATGAGATTCACTGATGCTGGCTTTTGATGATTAAGATGTATGATACTGTCATCTCATAGAAGTGAGGTTCGATGTTTTTATCATTTGATAAAAAACAAAATCTGAGGTATGAGCCTCCTGATTTCCTCAGAGAATCTGAAAGTCCCATCTCTTTTCAGTATCTTCTGTAGACTCCTATGTGGTGATCTACACTTTGCAAACAAAGCTCTAAATTATCCACTCCTGTGTGATATACTGTATATCAATGAAATGATAGTAAAATCAACTTGTGATCAAGAGACCTAAGTCTATATTGTAACATAAAAAGGACATGCTGCCATGACAGATTTCTCCTGGAGAGTCCCATTCTTTTGGAAAAACTACTTCTTTATTAGAAAAAAAGCATGTCCTCGGCTATCTTTAAATCTGACCTAGAGGAAGGGTTTGGAAACCACAAATTTTACTAAGCCTAGATCCCATCACTAATGGATAAGGGTGAATACAATTAGCTGGGTATACTAATGAGACTGCAGTGGCTAGCATTCAAAAAGCTTAACTTGTACATTGCCTAGAATTGACCTATGAATACGTGAAGTTAAGTGAATAGCATTTTCTGGTATGAGCACAGAGCATCATGTTTTAACTGAAAGAACAGACCTACATATAGCTGCACATCCATAAATTAGAATTGGAGACTGGATTTGGAAACTTATGAGACTAAAGCTTAGAATACAGTTAGTGGCAAATAATTTATTTGTAGAGGGTGGCTGCAAACTGTAGCCTTAAATACTATTGCTGTCGTATGAGATAATCTCATTTTGACATGCTTGTTCTAATAGCTACTTAATTTTATAATTCATTAATTCTATTGTTTCTTAAACCATCAGTTATTTATACTTTCATTCATAGATTGGTTGGGTAAAGTTCTGTCTTGGTCTACTTTGTCACTTAAATTGAGAGTTTGTCTTTAGTGGTGATATAGTATAAATAAAGTAAAAGTGTTATATTCTTCATTTCTTGCTACAGTTGTTAGTTTTAATTTATTTGTTTTCAGTGAGTTATTAGACACCAATGTGAAAACATTTTGCTGAATCTCAGAGGATCATAATTTTGTTGTGTGGCCAGAAGCCAAGATTTTGGTTTGCACTTCTGTCTTCCAGCCATTTGCTTCCAAGTGTTTTCTTATATCCTAAATAACAAGAGTTGACATTGTTTAATAGTTAGGCACTAGTCTGGTCAAGTTGATTGCAAGCAGATACAGTCAGTAAGACCAAACTAAAGGCACCCCCACAGCTCTTCTTAAGGGCTGATGCTTGATTTTTTTCTCAGATGTCCTTTCCTTCTGTGAATGCAGATCATTAACTTGCCTCCTATTGTTCGTGAGCCCATTTGTCTCACCCACCATTCCCGAGTCTCCAGCATAAGAGCAACAGTTGGCCAAAGGGAGCTGTTATCATTCAGGCAACAACTACAGAGTTTATGTCCTTGTAAGAACTTGCCAATGCCAGCAATTAAGGTAATTTCTGTAGTAAGCCCAAACCTCACCACT
Organism: Protopterus annectens; assembly: GCF_019279795.1. NCBI lineage: Eukaryota > Metazoa > Chordata > Ceratodontiformes > Protopteridae > Protopterus > Protopterus annectens. Next base: position 1,611,275,027 of record NC_056725.1, read on the forward strand.
GGTGGCTGACATGAGCACCAATCTCATTGTAGGGCCCTAAAACAGGGCCCTCAACATGCATGTCAATTTCCTGCACAAATAATAATGAGGATAACTATCATCCTAGCTACTGTATGCAGCTGGTGTCCAGAAGCTCCATTCCTCCACTCAGGATGAGTGAGTCAGAATCAGCTAGTCATTCTTCTACTAACCTACCTGGCTCTTTCAGTGCGTGAGCCATATTTTGAACTATGGTCATCGGAGACAGATTCATGGCTTTATACCTTTATTCCACAGGGCAAGACTGTCAATAATGTATGATAATCTACTGCCTGCAGGTAAGAATTTTTCTTCTGTCAGATGCTCTTCATTTATGCTTGTGGTTCTCTTTGCAATTACAGCTTCAAGTATACAATGAAAATTAAAACAACACTTCTACAATGGGCTATGTTCCTGAAGAATTAAGGACAGCTGTTGTGATGTACCCATTCATGGGATGGCTAACCATGGACTCTCATAACTATAGATCCATTGGTCCTCAAACCATGTTTGTAAAACCATGCAATATCTCATTTGGAACCTCATAAACGTAGATATTGACCATCTCTAACTCCTAGCTCTATATCAGCCTTTTCTTGTTTAAGTTATGTCCTTGTGTCTTACCTTTGCAAACTAATTGCAAAAGAAAACTGAATTAATTGATGGTGGTCGTCCAGTGCACATGACATACATGCACTTGACCACGTCTTTTAATGCTATTCTCCATGGTGGTATTCCTGCTAAACTCCTGAACCTAAACTTCAACCCATGTTTAGTGACGAAGGTAGAAAACTGGCTGCTGGGCAGTACACATGCAGTCAGATTTGTAGGTACCACTAAAGAAAATAAAAATATCATATGTGGTGTTCCTGAATGCTTAGTGCTCTGTTCTCACTTATTTGTCATTTACATTGGTTCTCATTTATATGGCATTTATGTATTTGATATACACGCAAATACACTGGAGATTGTTTAACAAAACCACTGCTAACTAGTGGCTGTTATTTCAGCAATGGCTAAAATGAAGGTACTCCAGCATGGACTGTTCTATATCAACAGCTGGTGCAAGGACAATTGCCTCAAACTAAATTCCAAAAATGTAGTATAGTCTACTTTGGTAAAAGAAGTTATTCCTTATAATACTATACAGGTGCCACACCTGTAAAGATACACACTATATTTAGACATCTAAGCACCCCTTTAGATGACCCCCTAACCTTTGATCATAATGTGTACACTGTAGTTAGAAAATCTATCTATCTAGCCAGATTAATAACCAAGGACTTCTCATCTAGAAGTCTTTGCTGCACTGTACATATTTCTTTTCCAACCTAGTATTAAATGTAATAATAGTATTTTTTGTTATACATATGAAGCATATCACTTAGCAGGAGATACCCCAAGGTTCTTAATTAAAAAATCCCCTTGCCTGGAAGATACCCTGGAGGGTCTTAATTAAAAATGATCTCCTTGCCTCGAGTCCCTTAATTGTCCAGCCTGACTAGCCCCTGTTGCTCTACGTATTCTGTTTCATAGGATCATAGGATCATTGGGTAGGTTACTAAGTAAAGAACCCTAGAGTCTTTTTAGGCCTGGCCATTCATGCTCCAGTTTTCCCAGTTGTCAATGCCCATGGGCTAGAATGGTGTCGGTATATGGCTGTGCCTTAGGTTACCTACAGACTACCCAAAAGGACCACAGGTGACAAACCTCGAGGTGAATTTGTGATTTCCCATCCAGTGTTTCAAATTGCTTTTGAATAGGTTTAGAAAAAAAGCTCTGTTTCACAAGAATGGGAAGTGTTCCAAAGAAGGGGTAATCTCTAAGACACATACCTGTACCACCAACAGGTTTTGTTTATGTCATAGAGAAGGTTTAAATCCTTAGATTGGGTAATATCAGTGCTGTTTGTTTTGTGAATGTGCAACAGATCCATTAGGGCTGGATTGAAGAAAGCCTTGTAAGTTAGGCATAGATCTGTGGTTGACCAAGTACAGTGACAGGGCTTTGAGGCGGTCCTCATAGGACATATTATTTACTCCCTGTATTATTTTACTGAGGAACCTCTGTGGCCACTCCAGCTGTTGCAAATGCCTGGTCAGGTACATGCCGAAGGGCGGCATTGTACTCAATTATTGGTCTAATGAGGGCTGAGTATAGTGGGACTTTGATCTACTTAGATCTGGATGCCAAGCCTTTACTTATAAGTTCCACCATGTAAAAGGATTTTCTCACTACCATGGACACAAGGTGATTAAAGTTCAGGTTACTGTCAACTTGAGTTCCCAAATCCCTTACCACTGGCTCACCGCTTAGGGGAGTGTTATTAATGGTATAATTTGCAGGGTGGGTCATCTTCCCAAAGGGTATGCATTTTTTTCATTGAGTTTTAGGCCATGGCTCTGGCACCAGTTATTTGTCTGTGTCAAACCTTCCTGGAGGATATCTACATCTTTGGGGGATTCAATGATTGCACCCAGCTTGCAGTCATCAGCAAACTTGGTCACCTAAAGGCCTTCTACGTTTGCCTTGACTTCAGAGAAATATTATATTCTAAATAAGAGAGTTCCAAGTACCAAGCCCTGTGGGACACCACTATAAATAGGCCTCTTGGTGGAGGAGGAATCCCGCACACTAACTTCATGTGTCCTATCTGTCAATCATTTGGCCATTCATTGGGTGACACAGGGATCAATGCCTAAATTTGTGAGTTTTTTTTTTTTTATAATACTCAGGTGAGATATTGTGTCAAATGTGTTTGCTTGCCAGGTCAAGGTAGTCAGTATGTACCATTTTTGCATGGCTCTAATGACTTTCTCAAAGAAGTCCACCATGGTTAGTACGCATATCCTGTCCATGATGAAACTGATCTGGAATGGTTCCAGTGTTTGAAGATTTTTTTATGTCTTTGCTTATCAGGTCCACAATAATTCGTAGAAACCCACCCATGGTGAGCTATGTTTTGCTTTTCATGACATGAATGACCCACTCCCTAGACCTGTTTTGCCTTTCTAAATATATGAGATCCTCAAACACAGGAACAAAGGATGTCAGTCTTGTTCAACAAATTAAGAGGACATGTGGAGTGACAGGTATCCCACACCTATGGAATAAATTGTACCTGCAAAGCAACATCCAGACTACCTTCAAGACTAGCTGAGACAATTGTTGGGACCCTCACAACCTCTTGTTGGGCTATCTTGTGTAACAAGTCTTGAGGCAGGAGGTAATTCCCAATATTGGATGTTCTGGGCTAGGCCAAAAATGTTCTGATGAAGATTAATGCCTAACGTATATGCATAAACCTATGCAGACAGGTACCAGTTGCAAAATTCAGTACAGAACATCCCAGCCTATTTATGTTTTCTCAGCAAAAATGCCTCTCACATGCCTAAAATGATATATGAATTCTATTACTGAATAATATTCGGACAAAAAAAATTCTGCTGAATATTACTCATCAGATTGTAGTAAAGCATAAATTCTGAAACAAATTAAGTTATCCAGTGTCATTTGGTCATTGTATAGAATGTACACAGCCAGACTTCTACATTCCACACAGCAGTGACACAATGGTTTTAGTAATTTCTCTGCAGCAGTGAACTGGTATCATGATTTAATGTGCATTACACGCTGGAAAGGACAGTCATTACAGTAAAAAAAAAAATATTAGACTGTTTTCTAATGAAGATGCTATGCTGAAGTGAAGCAGGTAGTAATTGTTAATGTGACAGTGAATGAAAAATGCATCACAGCTGGAAACATTTATGGTATGATGGATATTCAGAGTAGCCGTTTTATTACATCTACTGTGCTTAAGTCATTTTTCTTTCCACATTTCAGCAAGCAAATCAAATCTTCTTCTGTACTTGGACTGCGTTTTTTAAATCGGACTAAATAATTCACGTGGCAGTGCTATCCACGTTATGTAGAGTCTTTATTTTTATTTTTTTTATCTTCCTAGAATGTTTTTAATTGCACAGCACTATCGTTTTTTGGGCATTACCATAACATATTATATGTTTTCAAGTTAGCTCACTATGAGGCCTTCCTGCTCTCTTCTTACATATTCTATTGCAAACAGTTCTTCTAAATGGGGTCTTCTTTATAACACTGGACTTAATATGTAAGTGGGACTTCTGAATCTTGAGTTCAGGGAAAACACATAACCAAATAGGAAGTATTACACAACATAATCTTAATAACAGACACCTTTATCCATATTTGTTTTGAACAGTTGTCACACTACTGTGACTTTGATTTTTCATCCTTTACTAATGTTCTGTTATGTTGCTGTGTTTCATTCCACTGCAGTCTTTATTATGACTATCCATCCTGAGTGAACTGTATTTTCATGACTGCTATGTTTTACTAACATTTCATCTTTTTCGGCAACAAGTACGAAACACTAGTTGAGACAAATCACCTAAGTTTATACCTTGTTAAACCTTGTTCTACACTCTTAACCACAGTCACATTTTGCAACTTTTAGCAAGAAAGAAAATCCCTGTAAGCCTGAGTTAGTGAGTGATTGGACAGCTACTATGATTATTTTTAACACTATTAGATTCTTCATTTGGTTGCCATTCATGAACAATGGCAGCAGGTTTAGTACCTTGGCAAACAGTTTCTGTCATTAAGTGCCTTAGAATGCAGCTGCAGGGTTTATACCTGTTAGACTGACACCTTAAATGTAAAATCATTGTTTCTTCAGTAAGTCGAGTCTTACCAACCATTCATTTTGTGCTCCAGTACAGGACACTGCTGATGCCCTTTCTTGTGATTCACACCACCCCTCTTCAGCTTCCTCATATCATGTGACTACCTTTCAGTTACCATATATGATCTAATGTGAGTAACCATGGAATTTACCATCTTTGCTTCAGTAACCTTCCAATGACCTACAGGGGACACATGGATATCCACCACCATGTTTTTTAAAGCTTCCTGTTCCTTTTCCAGTGTTTCAGAGTCATAAGTGAATTATTAGAAGTGGATTCTTTATAATCAAGTGGTCTAACTGGGATGTGTGTGTGTGTGTGTGTGTGTGTGTGTGTGTGTGTGTGTGTGTGTGTGTGTGTGTGTGTGTGTGTGTGTGTGTGTGTGTGTGTGTGTGTGTGTGTGTGTGTGTGTGTGTGTGTGTGTGTGTGTGTGTGTGTGTGTGTGTGTGTGTGTGTGTGTGTGTGTGTGTGTGTGTGTGTGTGTGTGTAAATATATGTCTATTGCAGTATATCCATATTTATAGCTATATATCTGTATCTATTCTATATTTATCTGTCTATCTCTCCCTCTCTCTCTCTCTCTCTCTCTATATATATATATATATATATATATATATATATATATATATACTTTCATGCATATGTATATATCGATATAGATATGGATGTGCCTATATATAGATATATATATATATATATATATATATATATATATATATATATATATATATATCGGAATACCTCAGAATCTCTGCTGAAAGTATCACTTACCTCATAAGCATATTGATCAACAGATTCATCCTTGAGTCCCACATTCCCAAAATCTGGAAAAAGTCCTTCATTTTCCCTCTCCACAAAGATGCCAATAACACTGACATCACTAACTTCAGACCCATTGCTATTCTTTCTGCAATGTCAAAAATACTACAAAAATGCATCAGTATTCAACTACGCCACCATCTTCTCGACAACCAAATACTTTCACCCTCACAGCACGGTTTCAGTCCCAGTCATAGTACTACCTACTTACTTGGACCTCCATACTTGGACCACTCCTATTTAGCATTTTCATAAACAATTTCTATTCATCTCTAACTTAATAATCTGTCATTCAATATGCGGATGACTTTACTATTGTCTGCTCTGCCAACTCTATCTCTGATCTACTCCAACTAACCCAAAAGGCCTTCTCCTCCATTGACTCCTGGCTGCACAACAACCACCTAGCCCTGAGCTGAAAGAAAACCAAAATCATGCTATTCACCCCTAAAAAAAAATCAAACCTCGCCACCTATTCTCATAGTAAGTTATAATCAAAATCATCACCCACACAAAACTCCTTGGAGTCACTATTGACGAACACATGAAATTCGACCTGTGTATACAACACAGCATTCACAAAACACACCTTAAACTTTGAATCCTTTATAGACAAAAGCACTTCCTAAGCCCAACTGCAAAAATAACCCTTGCCACAATGTACCTATTACCCTGTCTCATCTACAGCGCCCCTCTACTTACCAATATTCAAAGCTCTACTAAATCACCAAATCTGCAACAAACTCTCAATATTCCATCCATCACTGCTGTGCTCTGAAATCTCTGAAATGGCTACAACTTCCAAACTATCTCTCCTACTTGCAATTATGTACTGCTCACAAAATAGTCTGCAGATCCCTAGACTGTCCTGCCGTGGGATCAATTTTCAGCAACTACCATCCAAACAGACCGCTAAGATCAGGAGAACAGAAGCTCTTGCAGAATCACAAACCTAACTTCTGATCTGGCCAACTTAATTATTATTGCTAGAAAGTGTTTCTGTGTGAGAATCCTTCAGTAGATAGACAGATAATACCTCTGTAAACAGAATTTATAAGAAGAGTACATTGTGTATCTTTAATCTATATCACTGTTCAGATTACACTACTGTAAATTTCCCCAATATTTTGTATGTGCTTATTCTTTGTGATTTTTATCTTTTTCTTTTTTGTTTTGCAAATTTATTTTTGTATATACTCATTCTTGTATTCATCGTATTCAATTATGCAGAATGTGAATTTCTTATACTGGGGAGCTTTTCTCCCTAGGCCTCAACTGAAAATGGGTTCTCTATGGCCCAGTGGACTATCCTAGTAAACAAAATGCATATTATATATATATATATATATATATATATATATATATATATATATATATATATATATATATTTATATGTGTGTACGTGTGACTTCAGGTCTAAAAAGCAAGCACTTATATGACTGAATGGTTTTTACCACTGTAAATCAGAGCTTATGCTCATGAGTGAACATTCTCCTTAGTGGTGCTTTAGCTGGCTGCTTTTTGTGCAAAATCACATTGCAGTGGGGCCAGGGAATTTGCAATCCTGAGATGTTCAGTCTTGCAGCTGATATGTAAAATTAACAGGGGGTGTGGGGGTGCAGTTTTATAATTTGTTGATTTTGATCATTTTAGATTGTTTTATCTAAAATGATCAGCATACCTTCAATCATTCTTCTGAGTGTTTAATATTTAATGAACCAGTTATTTATATAAATATCACACACACACACAGACACACACACACACGCATACACACACACACACACACACACACACACACACACACATGCATACATAGATATGCATTAATAATATATATATACATATATATATATATATATATATATATATATATATATATATATATATATATATATATATATATATATTTATATATGTGTTTGTGTGTGTATGTGTGTGTGTGTGTATGTATATATATATATATATATATATATATATATATATATATATATATATAGATAGATAGATAGATATATATATAAATATAGATATAGATATATATATATGTATATGTATATGACTATCATTTGCTGCAGAACTTCTATGCCTTTCAGCTAACAATAATGAGAAGATATATTTATTTGTGAAATAGTTAGCAAATACAGGACAGTGTTCAACTTATGACCCCTACAATTGCCTATAGGCATACACAACACCTGTGCATGCATGCATGCACTCATTTATGTTTGCTCGTGTATGTTTGTGTGTGTGTGTGTGTGTGTGTGTGTGTGTGTGTGTGTGTGTGTGTGTGTGTGTGTGTGTGTGTGTGTGTGTGTGTGTGTGTGTGTGTGTGTGTGTGTGTGTGTGTGTGTGTGTGTGTGTGTGTGTGTGTGTGTGTGTGTGTGTGTGTGTGCGTGCACATATCCCCCATCAGACAGAAAAATTGTCATCCTCTCTGGCCTACGTTTCTCTAGATTGTGCCAAGCTAAATTCTGGAATAGGCTTTGATTGCCTAATGGCCCTGAAATGGATAAAACAATTAATAACATAACAATAATGAATTAATGCCTAAATGACTAAACTATTGTTAAGTTGTTTTAATATGTAAGTTGATAACATTTGTATTTTTTATTTCCCTGCTGCTTGGTTAAATAAGTAATATAGTCATCAGTTATTCAGATCTAAGCTGTAATAGAAACAGAAACATTTTGGAACAGTTTATTCACGCTAAAGTCGTAGATCTGATTTGTGGAACTAATCTAGCTTAGCCACTTTTGATCACCAATTAGAGTAATATTGGCATTAGAGAGGGCATTAAACATAATATGTCACCATAAATCAGTAGTCTAAACACTTTTCAAGTACTAAGAATCTTTCTCTTCCAAAAACCCTTTAAATATTATGGCCCATATTGCATGATAACCAGGGAATGAATTTCTAAAAAAATATTTGGTTGGGATTCTTTGATGCTTAGGAGAAAAATACCACAGTTTTGTCTGCATTTAACACGTGTAATGATAGCTATAAACATCCTTCTCTTATTTCTGTAAGGAATGCCCAAGACAATCTGAGTTACAGAGACATCTACACCAGTTCTCAAAATTGTTTATGCATTGTATAGAAGGAAATTCTTTTATGATTTACATCAGATGATAAAAATAGCAGGACATTCCATCAGATTTATTAATATGACATGCAGAATACTTCATTAGTAATGAAACTTGAAACTCCACTGTGAACCTTTGCTCTGGTTGACTGTTGACTCCTGCAATTATTGCCTTCAAAAAGAAATATGTGATACTGTCAGAAGCTGACTTTTTGAACTAAATTCTTCTAGAAATTGTAGTTAGAGGCACAGTAACAATAAATATTCTTGCATTCAATTGAGAATAAAAGCAAAAATGAAGGAATGTAAAATGTGTAACAGCAGTCACAAAATGGTTGATTCATAGTCAGTTTGAGTTTTTATGTTGTTTAGAATAGAAACTGATGCTCTTTTTAGATTATGAATAATTATTGGAATGGATTTTACACTAGAAAGCATTGGCACTAAGTTAAAATGATGAATTTGGCTTAATTAACATAAGCCAAGGTATGGTTCACAAAGTAATACTTTTTTATACTTATTTTGCATCCATTATTTTGTTATAGGGAATAACATTTGAAATAATATTATATCATATTTTGTTACCTTTCACAATTTGTACTTATATTCACTAAAATTACAGATTTGAATATTCCCATGCCACTTATCTTTTAAGAACTCAGGTTATCAGTTTGAGTAGCTTTCCCTTCTGCTGCAGCTATCATTCGCATTGAATAACTCAAGTATTGCTGAAGAAATCAGCAGTGCTTGCTTACAATGTAGGTTACCTTCAACTTTTACAGTGCAAGCTTCCCTGATTTACAATGACTACTGATTGCAGCCACCATGGATTCTTTAGGGTGCCCAGTCACTCATTTCTGTCAGCTTTTACAACCTTGAAACTACTGCACTACTTGACAGAATATGTGGCTCTGAATAAAGTTTTGTGTTCACATGAGAAATCAGTAGACAGTATGGTGAACACCTACTAAATAGAGCTCTGCACAATGCTGCAATTTCCAACAAAACAGCTCAACAGAAATTCATCATTTGGAGATTGGTGTACAGGTAAATACAAACTAGACCCCCGCAGATGCAGGTTATGGCAAGGTAATGAATATTATTTTGTTGCTGACTAGACTGAGCATGTCACAGGCTGTATCCTCTGACCTGGATCATTGCCCACCATGTCCATGCATTATTTCATTATTGTGAAAAATATTAGATATAGTAAAAATATTGACTGCATTTTCATTTAACAATAAAATAGGTTTCACAATTCCTTCTGTCATGAGCTTTATGTACATTTGTCAAAGGAAATACATCTAAAAATTGATTAACTGCCTAATGTGAATTTTGCGAAGAGGAGGAAGCCCTCCACCACCCTCCCTCCATGCAAGGATAATTCTCCTGAACCCCAAACTAACTATAATTAACTATGAGGCCATTGCACTTTTAACCTTAGGAATATTGTTAAGTGATAGCATATGTTGGACCATTGCTAGTATTCAGGTATCTGGCTGCCAGTTAAGTGACAGGGCAAGACTTAGTATCGGTAACATACATTTTGCAATGCCTCAGACTCTTACCATTATCCAAAACAGTGACATAAAAATTTCAAAGCATGTTATGCTTGAAACTAGTCCTCTCAATAACTTTAAAACAAAGTCAGTACATGATGCTGTATACAGTGCTCCAGGAGTAGATCCCTTTGCCCCAGTCCCCTTCAATAAACACATCACACTAAATGACATTTGACGACCTTTATTAAACTTCCATAACATAGCTTTGTACACCAAATTCATTAATTACAACTAACCATCATATAGTTGATTCTAAACACAGCATAACATCCTTGTAATGTTAATCAGGGCAGCGTACCTACTCACCCTGCCCCAATAAGCAGTGTCCATACCTCTGCTCGCTTACTTTACTTATTAAGCACCATCCTTGTAATGTTAATCAGGGCAGGGTACCTACTCACCCTGCCCAATAAGCAGGGTCCATACCTCTGCTCACTTAGTTTACTTATGAAGCACTGTCCTTGTAATGTTAATCAGGGCAGGGTACCTACTCACCTTGCCCAATAAGCAGGGTCCATACCTCTGCTCACTTACTTTACTTATGAAGCACTGTCCTTGTAATGTTAATCAGGGCAGCGTACCTACTCACCCTGTCCAATAAACAGAGTCCATACCTCTGCTCACTTACTTTACTTATGAAGCACTGTCCTTGTAATGTTAATCAGGGCAGAGTAGCTATTCACCCTGCCCAATAAGCAGGGTCCATACCTCTGCTCACTTACTTTACTTATGAAGCACTGTCCTTGTAATGTTAATCAGGGCAGTGTACCTACACACCCTGCCCAATAAGCAGGGTCCATACCTCTGCTCACTTACTTTACTTATGAAGCAGCGTCCCATCTCACTTCATACACCATT
>NC_056725.1:1611291093-1611372816 GCF_019279795.1 Protopterus annectens
TTCACATACAGGAATTATGAAAATAACACTGTAGGATAGGATTCACACTGACTGAAGAAAAACTATAACTATCTAACTATAGCTCCCTAACATCTAAAGATTAACTGTCCCTCTCTAATCTAATTAATTCAGTAAGGCAAGATGATACTCTTACTTCTGCTAGTCAAGATAAGAATTTATGTCCACTCTTCCAGCTATTGTCTGGTCCTCAGCGACTGGAATAATAATTCCTTCTATTATTGCTGAACAGCTCTAGAACTTTGAGTGATAACTACTGATCTAGAAAACAACACCACCTACTCTTACTATAACTAAACAACTACTACAAACTATTACAAATTGTACATTAACTGACTCATCACCTTGCTTTTATAGCAGAATTTTTAAAAGTCACAGAAACTATTATGAGAATTCTGTTCTCTCATATCAGACTATAGAAAGTAAACAAAACAGCTGCTGTGGAGATTATATTCCTTTCAGCTCTGGCACATGATGACATGACATTTAGTCAACTGACTGGCATAACCAATATTCAGAGTTCTTTTTAAAGAACATATACATTTGGTCAGCCAGAAGAACACCTTTTGATTCAAACATCTTATATAAATGAGGTTTGGTAACAAACCAATTTGTCCAGGGACATCTTCAGAGTCTGGTTAGATAAATATATTAGTAAGAGTAAAGAGGATAGGAGGGAGGAAAGGGTTAAAATGGGGAGGGATGATTGAGAGGAAATGAGGATGGGTAGGGAGAGGCTTAAGAGGGTTATGCAAGTGTAACTGGGTAAGGAATCACATTTTGGCATGAACTTGCTATAGAGCAGGGTTACGTCCAAGAAGACAGGTAGGAACTGTGGTGGTCAGGCAGGCCTCGGTTTACTAGTGGAATGACTGAAGGGGTGAGTACTTGTTAACCATAATTGTCCTAAAGGATCTTAGGGTGATGAAGTTCTTAGTTATTACAGTGATAGGCCAGGTAGAAGGGTATATACTACATAAAATGGGGACTACATCTTATTGCTAGTTATTAAGTTGTTTTGGCAGCTTAAACAATTTGGGGGAAGATCCCATGCAGGATAAATGAGCCGGGTTCTTAGCATTTAAGATTTGTTCTATTCCCCTCAGTATTTCAATTAATGTGGTAACTATTGGGGAGTAGAAAGTAATGGCAGTGGTGTAGCAGGGTTTGCAATGGTACTGAGGTTACAGCAGAGAGCTGTACTTTCAGTGACACAATGTTTAGGTACTCTCAGTATGCTGAAACTGAATTTTCTCTTGGGAAGCTTTTGAAGGAGTTTAATGGGCCAGGGGGCTCTTCATGCAGGTGCAATATGCTCTTGATTGTTAGGGGAAGAGGCGAGTACCATTAACAATGGGAATATACTGCGCATCTTTAATTTTAAAGTCAGAATATATTTACGGCTTAACTTGGCACTTCACTTCATACATCTTGATGTTACCTGTGAGTTTGCTACAATATCAAAAAAAAAAAAAAAAAAAGGAATGTTGAATCATTGTCCCATTGTGTCCGATGATTTTCCAGCTGTTCTGCGCTGCTTGCATTTTTGGACTGTCTGGTTTGTGTTGTGGGGTTTTTGGTCAGTTCCTCGTGGTTTGGGAGATCAGTGGGATGATTGCCGTTGTCCAGGAGTGATTGTTTTCACATGAGGAGTGAGGCTGTGGCAGTCATGGAGGGGTTGGCACACTTTGTGGCTGGCTGGTGGGATCGCCTTCCCTCATGCCTCTTGGCTGTCTGGTTTCTTGGGGTGCTCAGATTGTGCCTCGGAGTGTTTTTTTTTTTCATTGCATCGTGATGTTGTGAGATTTTATTGGGGGTTGGGAGCCTGGTGCTTGGTCTGTGGTGGGCCAGGTGGGTTCCAGTAGTTGTTTTGGGTTCTCTGGGATTGGGGAGATGGTGGTAGCAGCCATTTTGTCTTTCAGTCGTGCCCGCCATGGGATCGAGGTGGCAGATATGGTGGTTTTGTGGTGGGGGGAGTTTGGAGGTTTCAGATCTTTGGTGTCGTCCAGTTGCCCGGGGGACAGACCCATGTGTGAAAGCTGGTAGAAGTGGAATTTTGACAGGAAAAGGGAGAAAAAGGGAGGAATCATTGAGCGGGGTCTGTGACTCATGCCTCTCTCCAGGAGCCAAATGTCTTTTAGTGTCATGTCTACAGTCACAATCAGAAGAGGTCCTTATGTCCAGGAAAATAAAATGTGTCTCTCTTCCCACTTTTTCACCACTTATTTACAGATTACTAATAGGACTAGATGACATAATGTTAGCGTTTTTTTTTTAATTTGGTGTAGCTAGCCAGCTTTTGCACTCTCAACATTCACATTTATTGGTTCTGATACCTGATGCTTTAAAATAGTAAAGGAGCAAAATATAGACTTGAAGTCATCCAAAAATGCTGATTCTTATAGAATGAGAATGAAAAACGATTGTTATAAATTTGATTAACTATCACAATAATTGTAGCAAATGGGGAGGAAATGCATGAGAAGTTGAGACCTGGACATGTGATACTGAAAAAAAATTGTGGAGGAAATATGAAATGTCCTGAAAGACATATATTTTTGATCTGCCTTATAATGATGGGGCTGCTCATCTTCGTATATCTTGTGTCTTGAGTCACACTGGTTTCACTAGTCCTTTTGGTTTTAACTTGTTCACATTAATGTTTCACAGCAGACTCTGTTATTTCATATATTGATGTTTATTTATTTGTGCAGGCAGGTGCTGACATTCTACATTTTGATATATAATCTTGACACATTTTGTTTTTATGGTTTGTTTTGATCTTTTCACTTTTGTTGTATGCATGTGCGTTCATTGTTCTTAACTTGGACACGGTGATCTTTTATAAAGAACCCTAATAAAGCTGGGGCTTATTTGAAGTGGAGGATGCCAGGAAGGGAAGAGAGAATAATGAGGTAATTACATCATCATTGTGAGAAACTTAAGTAAGGTTTAAGACAAGTTTTAAAGTAAACCTAGTACATGAATGGTTTCTAGACAGTCATTGGCTGTTGGAACATAATCAGAAATTGTATGTGTAATGTGTTTGAAGCTGACAATACAAAGATATCCTGTGCAACACAAATGTTTAAAGCAGAAAATGGGCCTAGATCATTTATGTAAAGTAATTAGGAAATGTAGGGAAAAAATCAAGAAAATAGCAGAAAATGGGCCTAGATTATTTATGTAAAGTAATTAGGAAATGTAGGGAAAAAAATCAAGAAAATAGCAGAAAATGGGCCTAGATTATTTATGTAAAGTAATTAGGAAATGTAGGGAAAAAAATCAAGAAAATAGCATCAGGACTCATGAGGAAATAGTAAAAATATAAATTTAGTAGTACTGTCATCATAGATGTTTCATACAAGACAAGAGGAAGCAATGAACATTTTAAAATGTAGTTGGAGAAAAATAAAGGGTAAATCAGTAATGTTCTGCAATACTGAATATTTACATAATGAAATGCAGAATAGTAATATTACTGAAAAATTAACATCGATATGTAAATCAGTTTTAGAATAAAATAACTTAATCTACTTCTGGCAAAGCGTTGACAGTTAATAGTGTTATGCTAAACAATATTAAGAACTAAACATTTGTTAAACATCATACATTTGGTTTATCAGTTCTCAGACAGAAAGAAACCATATGAATAATTCAGCTTAATACCATGTCTTTACAACTATAACAGATGCTGTATTATTTTAGAATATTATTTTCAGGGTGTCGGGACATCACTTTGCGGTCTGGAATTTTTCTGGGGGTTGTCCAGATTTTGCCACATGTTTGTGGTCTGTGTCTGACAGTGGAGTTACAGACATAACTGTAAATGATGTTCTACCAGCTTTCCAAGTTTGCTGAAGTGGTATTTACAGTGGGAGCTATTGAGGGGAGGGTTGCAACCAATCACATTCCCTGGCTGTTACAATGTTTCACAGTGAGTTTTCATGGGTGGGAGGTCCCTGTGAGTAGCAGTCACTCTCCACATATTTCCTCAATGCTTGAGTTTCTGCATGCAGCCCTTAAATAAGGATATACAGTTCTTTGCAATTTTTTTCCCTCACTCTATCAGGCTTTCTCAACTTTTGCACTTGGCATACCTCTCAACTGTACAGATTTGGCAGAATATTGACAACGTTGGAGGTTCACATTGCATCCCAGTCAGAGAATTCCTGTTGAGGCAGCTCCTGTTCTAAGTTTAGAATTATTTGGGAGTTGTCCTTATTTGGGCCGCTGTCCCATTCTCAAGAACATCAAGCATCATAAGGGGGAAGAGAGGTAAGTGGGATGTTACATTAGAAACAAACTAGAGTATGGGATGATAACCTGGAAACCTTATAAGAAAACAAACATGAGTAAATTGGAAAGAGCACAGCAGAAATATAAAAAGGGCATGTGTGGATGTGAAAATTTGGTATTAAGAAAGATTAAAATACCTGAACTTGTGCAGTGTCTCATATAGATTTTTAACAGGAGACCTTATTCAGGTATAGAGAGGAGAGCATATAGAGACAGCTACCTCTGGGAATATTTGGAGTTATCAAAAAGTAGTAGAGAATTATCAGGCAACCTCTGCAGAAGATTGTATAAGGATGAGAGATGTCCTAATTAGTTCTCTGGGAGTAGCTGATGCATGAATTGACTACCAAATTATACTTAAGCCAAAACTAGTTTAGATATTTAAGAACAACTTGGACAATTGTTATGGAAATTACTGTTTTAGTATCTTCTTTAACATGGTTGCCATCACAGGCTCCGTGACATGATGTATTGGCAGAGGTAGGGAATGGTTTAAGTTTTTGTTGCCTTGACTGTCTTTCCTTCCATTGTCAAGATATATAATTTTGTCTCTGTATTATGGATCAAATGGGTAAAAGAGGGAACCTATACTAATGCATTTCAGGATTTACAGTTGTCTTTCTCTTTGCAGATGATGGTGCTGTGTTGGGGGTTTTAACTCCTGCAGTGCTATGCAATGAGGTTGCAGACGGTGGAGGCAGTTTGCAGTGGATGTCCTGATTGTCAGTGGTACAGTGATGTCACACAGGAAGAGTGCAAAGGGAGCAACAGAAGTAGACTTCAAAGGTAATGGATTCTGCAGGGGCAGAACTTCTGGTTGCTGGACTGGTGCATAAGAAGGTTACAGGCAATTTGATTTTGTTGAATGCTGATTAAGTCACATCAGTATTGAGGCAGTTTGGGTTAGTGTGGGGCAAGGTATTTTAGGGAGGATTGACAGCCTTAGGCTATTGTCAGGAAGGGGTTTTGTTGCAGGGAAAGGTGTTGGGATATGGAGTTCAGGGGCATTACCATTTCTGTGGGATTTATGTTATGGTGGTATTTAATCATGCAGCAAAGGGTAGGATGGTCATTACATTCTACGCTTATACTGGATAGTTGGAGTGATGGCAGGATTGCTTTTTGACTTTATTACATAGGGCTGCTGTTAGGATGATGGTAAGCACTTGCCCTTGTGTGGTGTCATGTGGCATTTTGGGTTTAAGGTTTTGGTTTTGCCTAGGGCAGGTTTTGTCCCAAGCATCATTACACGGTTAACACTGGTAGTCAGAATGAGTGAGAAGTTAATGTACAGAAGTTGTGCAAACCTATGGTTATTATTTCATTTTTGGAAGGGATCATTGGTTTATTTAATGGTTAGGTGCCCAGTTGGTTAGTCAAGTGTTGGCTTTCAGTGCTTATATTTTGTTATGTATGTGATAGGGTTTATAAGTTTGGGGGTTGGGTTGGTGGCTTGTGTGAAGGGGGGGCACTTGATTGAAGGGATATTGAGTAATTGCTTTCTGTGTTAAGCTGGTGTACGAGGTTCATTTGGGTTTGTTGGGATTATAGTACATTTTCAGTTGTCAATATGGAACTTGTAGGGATTGTGGGGGTTGCGGGGATAAATGCCATGATGGCCATTTAAAACATTTTGTCATAATGGCTGGTTGGGGTAATGTCAGGATTGTTATTGCATTGACTTTAAAGAGATTTCATTTGGTTATTTCATTCACTGGGTGGTAAAATTGGGGTTGCAATGTAGCACGATGGTATCCGATTGCCTTTGTTTGGTTTTCAGTGGCAGTGGGCTTAGTGTTTGGTTGTCCATTTGTCTGGTAATGACCTTGGAATCATTGCGAGGCTTCCACTGGTCATGAGGTAAGGATTTATTGCATATGCAGTGGTTATGATAGGTTTATGAGGTTACGTTTGCTACCTTAGCGTAAGAGAGGGATCAGTGGTTGGGCTTCAGCTGTTTAAATGTCTGATGATTTGCATTAATTATGTGATAAGGTTTTAGGAGGTGATGACTCGGATACAACTTGGTTAGAAAGGATGGGGTACACTGAAAGATGTTTGTCTAATGCCTTAATCGTGGCTAGGTTGCTGAAAGTTTATCGGACAGAGGAAGGAACAGCCTTGTTAGGCTGATGGGCAGAGAAAAGGGACAGGCATGCCCTCTTCTGTTCCCTCTCTGGTTTTGGATGGTCATTCCAATGAACTGGGAAAGGAAAATGAGTATTTGAAGGTGGCTCATTAAATAAGCAATGGAGGTAAGGGTGCTGCTTATTTGGTTGGATGTTAATTCAATAAGTGGTAAATAAAGTGAGTAATGGGACACTCTTCATGAGTAAAATAAGTAGGATGTGCAATTCAATAAATGGTAAATGAAGTGAGTGGTGGGACGCTGCTTCATAAGTAAGTGAGTTGAAGGTATGGGCGCTGCTTACTGGGTCAGGATGAGCAAGATTATGCTGTTCTGATTAACGTTATATGGAAGTGGATGTTGGAATTCAATCAGCTATATTGTGTTTCAGTTGTAATTAATAAATATTAGATAACAAAGTTATGTTATGAAAGTTTAATAAAGGTCGGCAAATGTCATTCAGCGTGATGTGTTTATTGAAGGGGACCGGGATAAATCAAAGTATTAATCAAAAAACATAAACTTATTTACAAAATGATAGCTAGTCATGCTGGCAAATATAACACAGGTAATTTACAATTATTTACAAGTGTTTACAAAGCTTCAGTCAGTCATCCTACCATAGACAACAACATCCAATATCCTCACAGTTTTATTATAATTTGAAATTTTGGAAAATAAAGATAAAAGTAATGATGTCTTTGTACGCGGCAATTTACAACAATACGCAGACACGTTGTGACAGAACCTTAAACACCACCGTTGTTTCTAATACTTTCACTAGAGCACAGCAATTGGTACTGGTTATCTAGGGTCCTGATGTCATTGTCCGGGGATTAAAATGTATCTCTCATATCACTCACTGCTGTAGCATACCTCTCAATCTCTAAGTGCAAGAAATCTGAACAAAACCAAAAATAATATGGAAAGCAAACTCCCAAAATAAAAGAACGGTTTTAATTATTACTTTTGTAAGCTTAGAAAGTTGCTAAAGTAACAGATTTTATGTTAGTATCCTTTTTCCAAAGGATATGAAGTCTGAAACTCAAATGACTGTCATTATTTAGCACCTGCAAACCTAAATGATTTGTCTGAAAACTACAAATTTTCTGAGGAACAGGCCAAAAATGTGAGACAAAAATCTGATTGTTCAGAGCACAGTTGAGAGGTATGCCATGTAGTAGTTTTCAATGATCTCTATAAGTTCTGTTTTTTGCATTTCCTTCCCAATACACATAATTTAGTTATCTTTGCTTGTATGATTAAATGATTCAACAGTTGTGAAATACTGTTTGGACTGCCTCCAAAGGGCACACCCTTAAAGTTACATATGTACGTACAGTTTATATTCTGTTTTTACTGAGCACTATTCTAGAATGTTTTATAGACATAAAGCAACTATAATCAATTTCTACCATATTTCCTTCTCTGATGTAAGTTGTTTGCCTTCTCTTTAGATATGTCATGTACCTTTGGACTTATTATATTAAAGGCTTCAGAAACTGAATGATTATAAATGGCCAAATATTGTTTTATAATGAAGTCTTGATTTTTTTAGAACAGAAGTGTGCATCTACTTAAAAGGTGGCGTTTGCATATGGGATGAGCAGGCAGAGTATTCAAGCTCAAAGGCTTGTTGTCCAGTGTTGTAGCAACAGAATGCACACATTTCAGGAGGGGGTATTAATCTCTATTTCTTAGATACCTCATCTCACTCTTTCATCAGTAACACGTTTTCCTAGTAAGGTGGATCAAAATTAAATGTGCCAACTGTCTCTCTTTCCTGCTTTTTGGCACCCTACCAAAAGCCAAATCACATTAGCAAACCAAAAACAAATTATTTTATATCCTTAAAAAATCAGTCTTTAAACATGTGAATGATAGCAATAGCTGTAGAAGTAATGCTTTGAACTGCAGTTGACTCCAGTTAGTTTTATCAGTAAAATGCAAAAAACGTAAGCAAATAGTGTAAAGTATTCAAAGTTAAATAATGCAATTATTTATGTTTATTAAATAAGTTTAGGTATTCATTTGCCAAATACATGTGTAAACTATATATGACTTGCACATGGAATCGGGGACAATATGTAAAAAGCATGTAATTCATAATGGGTATTTAACATCAAACGTGAAAACTATTTGCTTCTAGCCAAAAGAAAATAGACATTTCAGAGTCCTTGCAGGCAGCTCTGTCTGCAAGGTTATACAGCAACCATCAGTTTCTAGTAACTTCTTCAAATGACTTCTGTAGCTTTTTTTATTTATTTATTTATTTTTACATAACAGTCATTATCTATATGTATGAATCCCCACAATGGATTTTAAATGGTTTTTAGTCTGAATTTAGAAGATATCTTTCAAAGTTTCACAGTTGCATACTTCACTGCAGATGGGGGTTCTCAATATTTTAGTGTCTAAATAAGCAGCATCATATCACCTTGCTAATATCTTATAACATCAAATTCTACAATCGTGCAAACAATCAAGAAGCCAAGGCTTTATTCCATCTGTAATGGCAAATTCAGCTATAAGTCACTTTACAATTTTTTTACTTAGTATACTTTTGCTTAAATGGCTAGTGCAATACATCATTTTTTTTTTCAGTTTTATCATGATACAGGTCAGCTTTAGTAACTTCGTAATGTATTTTTCATTTAAAGGACAATAACATTATCCACATCCACTTCCTAAAAATTGCACTGTTTTGGAAATGATATCAGGAAAAACAAGGTGGCCATGATGATTGCAAATAAGTCAGTAATGGACATGGATGCAATATATATAAAAATAGAAATGTCCATGGATCTAGAAAAAAATATATACTACCCAATCTAACACTTGAATCTTTGCTATGAAAAACTTGAAGGACAGATGTTGCTGAGATTTGCAGAAAGATGTTTTATACCTGCTGTCTACTTCCACATATTTTTTCAACTCCATACAGAAAGGGATTATTGAGCAATGACACCTATGGCTAGATATAATTTTATAGGAACCTTAGCCTAAACTGCAGAAGTTCATGTTAAACATTGTGAAGCACTGTATTTTATCCCAAGCAGCAGAGGTGCCTTTTATTTTATCCCAAGCTGTGGAGATAACTTTTTATCCTTACTTCTATATGCTTGTATTAATGAAACTATCCCCACTAATGACTATGCTTCATGACAATAAGCAAACAAGCAAAAACAATGATTCCTAATATACTTCAACCTAAGGACTTCTCTTCTGTTGGAATCACAGCATCATATTTTGCTGATAGTGATGATGATATACTAACCAAAGCTGTTAGCAAATAACTAAGAGATGACTGAATTGCTCAGCAGTAGAGATTGATACACTTGTAGGAACAACTAAGTGCCTTCCATCATTCCAGAAAAAAAAGACACGCAATAAAATAAGTAAAATGATCTGAGAGTGTAACATCATAAATTAATACCGCCATGCAAAAGACTGAAGGACAAATGCAGGCACTCAATAATCCAAGAATATCCAGTGTCCTATGCAAGGGTGATAACAGGTTTTACTGTCTGATATAGGCTGACTGGATGAAACTACATGGAATAACTTTTATGGCATTATGGATGACTAACAAGAGCAGCACTACCCATAGTTAGTGTTCCTGATGGTCATTACACTAAGGATAGTCTACCCCTTGGACCAACATGAGTACCACTACTGTTAAATTCCAAACTAAATCTGCAGTCCTCTTGCTGTGGAAGTGTAGTATCTCTTCAAAAACACTTTCTCAAAACTTTTTGTTAAATTGCAGCTGTCCCTTATTCTATACACCTGTCTCCCTCTTGTTTTCTCTTTGTTTCTCTCTCCACTTACCTTTTTATACTTGAATATACTCCTTGTCATAGCACGGATGATTATGGCTATGAGCCCCAAAAAAGCTTTATTCTGTAGTTTTGATTGGGTACACAAGTGGTTTAGGGTGAGAGCTGATGTAACAGGATGATTTTGCAATTTCTGATTTTAACCCATTGCTGATTCCTTGCTAGGAGAAAGTCTACCTGAGTTGCATAGTGACCACTTTTGTATGTAATCCTGTGACTGTGTAGGCCGATGTCTATAATGGCCTCTCTTTCTGTATTTCTCTTAGTCTTCTCATGTGGAGAAAAACAGTGCATTCAGGTACTCCATTATCAATACTATTTCACTTTGTCTGGATTAATCTAATAGGTTTTGCATCTGCTGCCTGAATGTACTATTTTCCTTGACATCAGCACATCCTTCGGATGGGGTATAGGCAGAGATTATGACTACTGCCACCCCTTTATACAAATGATCGATTGCCATGAGTCTATCTCTAGTACTAATGACATCATTTACTTTGTTCAGAAGACTATCCTCTCACTAGACCTCCTACTCCATTTGTAGACTGCCCTTCCTCAGAGTAGTAGTCTTTGGAACCCAAGCCAAGTGAGTTTACTGCATTGCACTTCCATCTCATTTCCTGGATACACAGGATGCCCATTCACCTTCTCACCTATATGTTATCCACCTCCAAACTGCATTCTGTCAGTGAGCTTCTATTCAGTACAGCAATCATGTGCTGAATGCTTAGCAGCTTGATTGGCTTTGTGTTCATCTATTCTTCAACAGAGCTATCCCAGGAAATCCAGGCTGGGCAACTGGACACTTGCCAGCTAATAGCTTATTGCCCAAGGCTGCAGAGCTTTATGGCAAGGACAAATACTGGTTAATAGAGGTGGTTAGACCTCTCTTATCATTGACATGGGTTCCTGACTTAGGTCTAAGTGGGCCAGGTCCTTAACCCACTTAACACTGTCAAATCCTCATGCCTATTTTTTGCAATGTTAGTTGGGATGACCACATCACCCAAAGACAATTTTTACATCGCAAAGTGACTAGCCTTGAAGAGGTCTTGTGGGCAGAATTATGTTATTTTGAAGGTCCTTTAGCTTTCCAGCTTGCCCCCCCCCCCTAGTTTTGCACTTGCTGCAACTATATTATGTCAATCTATAGTTTTGAAACTCATCGGTGGTGCCTTTTGCAGGTGTCTATTATCTGGCATTGTTTCCATTCCATTCAGCTGTTTCCATCCAGAAATCTGGCTTTTAATACTACATCAATAGGATGCTTTGTACTAGTCTTTAAGTGAGTACACACACACACACACACACACACACACACACACACACACACACACACACACACACACACACACACACACACACACACACCACACACAACACAGTTTCTTCATGTACAAGCTCTCCAGCTCCGATATGTTATGAGTAATAATCCTCTATTTCGGGCTAGTTATACACACTCAGTCTAATGCTGATTGTACAGAGTGGTGTGGTGATTTGGCACCCTCCAAAGAAAAGGCTAACATAAATATATGTAATTGCAAAAACCTGGAATGTAGTAGATATACTTTTCACTCTCACACAAATAATTATAGAAATTATATCATTCTTGTTTTAGGAAATTGATTTTTCTCTTGCTTCTGAGCTCACCTCCACATATGGTAAATGTTCTAGACTCTGTAACTGAAGGGGCATATTGGGGTATGAAAATGTGAGGACGTTAATTTAGTTCTAATCCTTGACTGTAAAGGTTAGTGATATCAGACTCCTAGATTCTTTGCATGCAGGATGTGCCCAAGTGGTGGATTAACTATATCTTGGGCTCGTGGCATTGCATTGTCTCTCATCCATAACTTGCTGCATTCAGTGACCACTTACAAATAAACATGTTCTCTAGAATCATCTTCCTTGTTGTTTTAAGCATCGTTAGATTAGGTCTCATGACTAACAGCAGCCAGTGCCAGCCAACACAGAGCAGTGGCAGAAGTTATCTTCGAATGCTTTACATACTGCTACAACAATTTTTAACAATTAGTACCTCAGAGGAAAATTTTGCTTCTGTCTGCTGTGTGCTGGAAGAATTGTTTTATAGCTTGTAAAAGACTCTGTGTTCCTATACTATTTTCTGTAAATGGTAGTATGTGAACCCAGTAAATCTCCATGTAATGCAAAGAGTTATGATCAGGTCTCCGGTCATAACTCTTACGTGTTCTCAACATGGATGCCAAGATTCACCTCTTGATCTTTCCTTCACTCCACTCCTAAGGGGAATGTTTTGGCATTCACGTCTCCAGCACACAAGTTGGTTGTAATTAGAGACTCAGCCATAATCCTGTGTGTGAGGACTGCAGATACACATTAGTAAAGATATAGCAAGTAAGTAGTCCTCAACGTCCTAAACAACTATGCAGTAAATATTGGGACTAATGCGATGTATTTTAAAAGACTCAGCACTCTGTACATGTCACACACAATAGCATAACACCAGAAAAATGCAAATATCTCAAGGCTTAATTATCAATATTTGTGACACATCACAAAATTAACATAGAAATGAAAAATCAGACTGTCGAAAATTGTTGAACACAACAAAAAAATCAGACATTCAAACAGGCAAGTATAGATCTAATGACTTAACAATCACCTATCAAAATGGTGTCCTTATTCTCCATTTTAAACACATATAAATCCCTAATTTCTGCCCTCTGTTTATAAGAGAATCCCCCCCCCATACCTGAAAATCCCATGAAGAATGATAAACAAATCAGATGAGCAATTTGCAGATAGCAGGTAGCGTTCCTGCTGCATCTCGCCATACCGTCCCTGATGTTGCCTCATGGTTTTGTCATAACTCTTGAAAGGTTTTTGATTATCTGGAAATAACTGAGGATTACAGATAGCGAATAATGCTAGACATGAAAGTTTCATACTTACTACTTTACAAAATGCATATGTCTGTATACTTTTGTTCGATTACCTTTATTATTTTAATTAGAATAATATTTAAAAATGTACCGTTATTTTTGACTTTGTACAGAATTCCTAAGCAAAGTTGAGAGGTATACACCTCACCCACCCATGGAATTCCAAAGTCGAGATATAAGTAGGCATATAATTTTCAAAGCCTACTGTGATGCTGACCTAATTTCCCAATTTTCTTCTGTTTGCTAGCTTGTAGCTAATAAGAAAACTCATTGCACTGGTGACTGGCGAACTCTTCAACTCTGTCTACAACACAATATACTACTGCTGTCAAAAATCACAATGCTTCAGTTCTGACCCTCTCCCATTCTCCCTGGATTTGACCCTTGACTCTCTTGGTTACTTTGGTGTTTGTCTATGTTAAAAAAAGAAAGCAGTGCTTATAGTAGTTTTATCTCAGTTAATTATTTTTTTACTTTGATTAGGAACTGTCCCCTTTGTGAATGACTTAAGAAATGGCAAGTGTTTGTTTAAGACACCCCTGCTCCCTCAACAAAGATGCATACTGTGTGCATTATTGTCTGCAAAAAATGACTTTGTAATTCTTAAATTGATTCTTAATAAAACTATTACTATCTGAGTGAAAAAAAAAGAAAAATGAGAAAAAAGTGTTTTTTAAATCAAATTTGGTGGTGGGGTGCTGGTAAATGTAAATACTTAAGGGGCATGGCCACTTATAATCATATGAACAGAGAAAATTGGAGAATTGTGGCTGCTCTGTGAACAGGTAATGGTGAGGTTAATAGATTCTTGCTTAGATAAGGGGTAAGGCTGCCACAACACAGGTCTGTATTATCAGTACCGTAAGAAATGTGCATGACACCATCAAGCAGACCTGCTGATGCAGTAATCTCTCACTGTCAAACATCCTCTACAAGTTTGCACAGAATGGGGAGACATTAAATGATTTAACATCAGCTAGCCTGATTCTGATGTCCACCAAAATTCACTGAAACTTCTATGGACGCCTCATAGCACAGGATTAGGTACATAATGTTTTTGTCCATGTTCAAATGGCTAAATTAACAAACACTCATTTGTGGACATGCAGATGTCAAACACCTAATCAAGCAGATGGAGCAAGTGTAATAGGACTGCAAGCGTTAACAACTGTCTGCTTGCAAAGGGCCCCTTTACAGCTTTAGGCCATGGGCAGTCACCCAGAATGCCCCACTTATAATCTGCCACTGGATTGCCCCTAATTGAATTGCAGAACTGCATCGACGTAGCATTTTGGACCATTGCTTTTCTTTGTAACTGTGAGCCTGCAAAACTGCACTGGTATGACTTCATTTGTGAAAGATATCTGAAGGCTTGTTCCCAATAAATCTCTATAAATTAAGGAATCAAACTACAGGTTCATAACCTTGTAGTTCTGTTTGACTACAGTGTCACATGTGCATAGCAGAAGCATGGCAAACAATTTTGGAGACAACATCAGGGATCTGCTCTCTGTGAGTTCTACTGATGCATACAGGAGGTATCTAAGAACATAAATTAATATATTATTACAGATCATGACTTTATGTTGTAGGACACCATTCCACATGAGGTATCCCATGTACTTGGAATGCAAACAGTTGATGCAGAAACACTTTGTTTTCTGACATAATGTCATGAAGTAGAATGTTTCCCATTTTCTCAGTATCTACAATTGTGCAGACGTAAATGTTATATCATTTATGCAGTAAAGCAGAAAAAAGGTGAGTGTTAATAGGTATTTATGTCTACCTTCTTCTGTAGCCTCGCAAAGCATGATAAGTATAAGTTAAAAACAGAAACGGGGGATAATTTCTAGATGATCCACACTGTGGAATACCTTATTGTAATTAATATTGACCACAAGAACAGTTTCCTATTTAGGGTATATGTAATGCTGATTCAGTACATTTGTACTAAAAACATATAATTGACTATGCTGGACACAATCTACCAAAAACTCAGATGTTTGCTTCTTGTCAGCATATAGTAAGAAATCGCCTTTGCTTGTGGGCAATGTAATTTGCCCATGGTCATGTATGCAATAGCTTGTCCCATGGTATATGTATTAATTTTCTACTGTTCTCCCTTATGAACAGTAGTTTTTTGTTAGACAATTAAATATGGAACCAGTAGGGATTTAGTCTTTATTGAAAGTACAACTTTTTTATATGATGCAGAATGTTATTGGCATTTTGCTATTAAACTGCATTGTGAATATTGTTTCCAGCTCTGCCATTTCAATGATATTTTCAACAATAATTTCTGATTGTATCCAAGATGACTAAAGACATAGGCTTCTTCTTAATAATGTTTTGCATATCTGAGTTACTTACTGTATTATAAATATGTAACTTCTTAGCTGAGTTACTTATATTATAAATATGTAAATTCACTCCTTGACTTTTTTCAATCTGCATGTCAGTGGAATCAGTATGTCTATTCGGTTTCTAGTGTATCTGCAGGCATCTCCTCCCTGAGATGTATGTATGTATTTTTTTAAAGAAAATATATTTCCAAATGCCTTCTTTTTTCAGTGTTTGTATCACAATTGATGTGAAAATTTTTGGGTTCCTATCCCGTGACTGAAAATTGTAAATGGCGAACGCGTATTGAGCAAACCAAATTGGTTAAAATATCGAAATGTCGAGCGCATAACACAGAAATCACCATAGGGAATATTTTCCCTTTACTTCAATGCAGTGCGATCTTAGAGTAGGAATGTTTAAGTAGCGGGGGTGTGGGGGGTGCAGCCCCTCACATGTGGGGTGCAGGGGGGCTTGCCCCCTGCCTACAGCATTTAGGTAAGTATAGTTTTTATTTAGATTTTTTTATTATATTTTCGAAACTTCAAACATCGCTCATATGGTGTCGACCATATGGTGTTCGATGTTTGAAACTTTCGAAAATATAATATAGACCCAACATTTTCAGTGGATTTTGTGCGGCTCACACCTATGTGCTCCTAAATCAGTAGGTAATAGCAGCTCTAAGTGGAAATGATGGGGCATTGTCAAGCTACTGTTCTGAGCATAAATGTTACTAGCAAAGAGATTGTTACTATAGCATCAGTTTTGTAAGCCAGTGCACATGTCAAGTGGATGTGACATAAGTGAACCTAGTAACCACAAAAAAAGGAAGACTCTGGGAGAGGTTGTGGAGACTGCGATGTGCTCTCAAGCAGCTGTGAGAGCTGGTCGAGCCCTGGTGTGCAAAGACAAAGGTGCAGTACAATAGCAGAGCAAAAGGTGGCTTCCTCTTCAGTTTATGAATCTGCACAAGAGCAAGCAGATTAACACCTGCTCAAACAGGGACATTCAAGGTGAAGTACCTGTACTGTAACTGCTTGAAGGACGTAGTGCAAGGCATTACAATAAATATTCTACAGAGAGAGAGAGAAAGTGTGTGAGAGAGAGACAGAGAGAGAGAAAGTGTGTGTGAGAGAGAGAGAGAGAGAGACAGAGAGAGACAGAGCTACTTCTGTAAGAGATTTCCAGATCCTCAATGCATGTTACTTGCATACAGGAAGGTAGCATTAAAAAGAATTCTCAGGATCAACAGGCATTGGATAAAGGTAGAGTTAAAGTCCATCTAGATGCATATCCACCCTGTGAAAAGTGATGGATGCTGGGAATAATGGAAGGCACTGTGCAAAAGTGGAAATGCAGTTCAAAATGTCTGTTACATGTTTAGATTAACAGTGAGGATTATGTAAATGGTAGTAAAACAGGGGATTAAGCAACGACTGTGGTTTCTGTGTGCATTCAGATATTAGGGGGAGATTATAAAGGCCAAGTTCTGTATAGATTCATCAGATTCTTTGTTTCTTTAAATATTTAAAGGTGCCAACACCAAAACAGTAGGAGGATGAAGACAGCAATATATACAGCAGGAACAGAAATAATCAAAGATGCAGCTGATCATTTAAGCAGTTTTTTAAAATCTCTTATGCAGTCTGAAAACACTTTTATTTGTGCCTCATCATATCTGAGCTCTATGCCCAAGCAATCAATGTTGTATGAGAAAAGTAAGGTAATTATGCAGTCATGTGATGCTTTGCTTTCTTCCATCAAGGACAGCAAAACTGGGAGAAAGTGTAATACTTACCCTGTGGTGGTTAAGTGTGGAACAGATGGTTCACATTATTCTGTAAAGGCAGGTACTCCAGCCATCTAAATGACCAAAGTGTATAATTAAAAGGAAGCATTGCAGGAAGTACGTCCCAAGAGTTTAGTCATATTACATACTGCCATTTCTACCCAATGCTTTATTCTGCAGTCCCATAGTTTTGTACTATGTGAAAAGACCAGAATAGTACTCAAATAGGTTCATAGGTTGGTACTAGGCTATCAGCCCTAGGGTCTATACAAGCCTAGCCATAACAATTCCCAGGCTATTTCTTTCCATGCTATTTACCTGTAAATGTATCTTAAGTGGGAACTGGAGTTAAAAGACAGGCAGCATTTGAAGCAGAATAAAGCAAAACTGATATTATACATCTAATCCTGCCACCTGAAATAGGATAATTATTCAGTATTGCCCAATAGTAATCACTTTGCATTCAGCCCATTGCCGCTTCTCTACCTCTGGTCTTGTGTTGTGTTTCTGCTACAAAATACTAGCTCTGCTACATTCTAAGAGGCATTTTTATAGCTCAGTAATTTAAATAATGTTTATCTTGAAACTGATGCTCTCACTGGTGAAGGCATATTTGCTGTTATTGCACAAAAATGTCATGAGTGCACTCCAGAAAATGTATTGACTGCAAACCAGTTGTTAACTGGTTATTTCAAACTAGGGTGTCTTAGAAACTTTCCCCTTAGTCTTTCATTATGGCTTGAATTAATGCTAGCTTCAGACAGCAAGTCTGCAATTCTGTCCTCTACCTGTACCAGTTCTTCTTTCATTGGTAATTGTGAGTCAGTCATGAGCAACAAGGACTGTGTCACATTAGTAAAGTGAAATTACAGCTGCACTGATTCGGGCATGACATGATGTAGTACTGTCACATCCATACTGGAGCAAACCTAAGGCAAGTATAGTGGAACCTTTGCAGCATTGCATTGTGTATCACATTCATCTAATGCACAGTGGTGAGTGCTGCAGTGAGCCAACAAGTATCACATCCATACAGTGTACAGTGGTGAATGCTACAGTGAGTCATTATCACATTCATACAGTGCACAGTGGTGAGTGCTGCAGTGAGTCAGTAAGTATCACATTCATACAGTGCATAGTGGTGAGTGCTGCAGTGAGCCAGCAAGTATCACATTAATACAGTACACAGTGGTGAGTGCTACATTGAGTCAGACCTGATATAATAGAGCAGCTGCTGCACTTAGTCAGGCATTATATTAATACAGAGGAGAGACTGGTGCATGGAGTAATAGCACACGATACAGCAGGGTCACTGCTATTGTAAGCTGGGAATCACACTGCTGCATTGAATTAGGCATCCCATGATAGGATGAAGCTCCACTGTATCCCATTATAGGAAGAAGTTCCACTGTATCACATGATAAGATGGAGCACCATAGTATCACATGATAAGATGGAACACCACTGTATCACATGATAAGATGAAGCTCCACTGTATGCCATGATAGGAAGAAGCTCCACTGTATCACATGATAAGATGGAGCACCACAGTATCACATGATAGGACTAAGCCACAGCTGCAGCAAGTCAGGCACTGTACTAATAAATAGGTGCTACTGTTGAATACGGAAGGTAATCAGATAATACAATGGATCCCTGCTTTATTGAGTAAAGCTCCATATGAAACAGTGAACCACTACTGCTTTGAATAAGGCTTCATACTATGCAATGGAATCACTTCCTGAGTAAGTTAGGCATCACATTGTTCAATGAAGCCATTGCTAATGAGATAGGCATTATGTGATGTAATGAAGCCACAGCTGCAGTGAATTTGGCACTACATTAATAAAGAGATGCTACTGTTGAATATAAAAATGCATCATATAATGTGATGGAGATATTGCTGTACTAAATTAGGCACCACATGATATAATAGAGCTATTGCTGTACTGAGCTTGGTATCACATGGTACAATTAAGCCATTTATAAGACATTTCATGGTACAGTGTAGTCACTGCTCTACTGAGTTATGAATGTCATTATGCAGTGAAGATACTGCTACAATGAACATGGCATGGAAACATATGCCATTCCAAGGGGATACAGTATATGTCACCATGGGAAGATATGGTCAACAGACTGCATTGCTTTGCTAAAGATGGTCTGTACCATCCCCTCCAGGCTTTTGACTATTGGCTAAAACATTTTCTTCCCCCATTGTGCCATTTGTAGGCAATGCCAAACTGACAAACCTTCCGACAAAGTAAAACTATCCCAGGGGAGTCCACAGCTGCTACTGCTCAAGCCAAGAGCCTAAACAAGAAACTCCACTCACTCCAGACTCTCCTCAGACTAAATAATGTGAACATCTGTGTAGTTGCTGAAACATGGTTTGAAGTAACAGAGAGAACTCCTCCAGTGCAGGGTTACAATGCCTTTTGCACATTCAGGCAATTACTGCTCAAGCATGGTCCAAAGGTGGAGGTGCTTCAATTGACATCAACAACAAATCACCTCAGGACTAGTCAAGCAGGACAATGGACCTGAGCTTCTTCCTCTTTCAGTTTTCCACAGGCAAAGCCCCTTATTATATCCTTGCAAGCCGTAGGTCACCCTCTATGACCCAAGAAACCCATAACTCATATTTAGATTTCCTGGAGGCCCTCACCATTCAGCTCAATATTATATTCTTGGGTGACTTCCACTACCCAGCTATAAAGTGGGGTACTTACATAACCCCCAAACATACAGGTCCAGAGATACCTGGACTTTGTAAACACAAACACCATGAGCCAGATAGTCCATGTGCTCACTAAAGGTGGAAATATATTTGGCCCGGTAATCACAAACATGGGAGAATGCTGTACCCACCAGTGTAGTGTCCTTTTTCTGTTAAAGTCAGACTACAAACCTGTCTCCTTCATAATAAAAATCAATTCAGTGACCGCAGTAAACCTCATAACATTTAAAAAATATTCTAATGTGAACATCCTATGCTAAGTGGTAACCCTGACAGCACAGCTGCCTATTCTGAATTATTTATAGAAACCCTGCACAATCATGTCAATAAACGCACAGACAACTGTGCCTACCAAAACTAAACCAAGAATTAGCACAGAAAATAAACCACTCTTGTGGAAACCAAACATAAACAGGTTCCACAACTAAGAAAAAAAGTCAGAGCCACAATTAGGAAGTAATACACGCAGCAGATAAAAACACTCTCATCAATCTAAAAAAACAATTAAGGAGGCACTTTAAGTCTACATTTAAGGTAAAAACAGCATTTCGGGAAAAGGACAAGCACAAGACCTTCATTAGCTACATCCAAAACCTCTAAGGCAGCACACAGCAGTGGGACCTATCTACATAGAGCCAGAAGATATAGCAAATCTGCTGGCCAGCAAATTCAGCTCCAGTTTTACACCTCCCCTCTCTCCCTCAGCCACCCCTGAGGAGATACCATAAAACAACCTGACCCCCAAACTATCACTAGGGAACAGGTCCTGAGGCCTCCTCAAAATGGAGAACATCGACATTTGTGCTGTAACAATGACCTGGATTAAAGCAGCAGAAAGCACCCCTGCACTACCAGGCTGTAACTCATTCCACACCATTTGGCCCCAGAACATGGAATGAAGTTCCAAAGGCTGTGGTGTCTCAATATTCATAAAGGATATGCACAATTCCAGACTAGTAACCCAGCATAATGCATCTGAGAAACTTCAGGTATAACTAACACTGGGTAAGATGGCAATTCAGGTTGTAACCTGCTATAGGTCCCCAACCATGTCCCAAGTTTCTCACTCCACGTTCCTAAGCACCCTGGAATCTATTAGGGTCCAACCCAACACGCTCATGCTAGGTGACTTCAACTACCCCTCCATCAACTGGGAAAACTACTCATGCAGTCAACCTCATTACCACCATCATCAGAGCATGCTGGAGGGACAGGTTCATAACCTAGAGACTGCCCATGCTCTGGAATAGACTTCCCATACACGTCAAGCAGAGCACCTCACTGGCCCTCTTCAAGAGAAATCTTGATGAGTAGATGGGAAATAGAAAGTTCAGCCCGGGGATCACTCCAGTGGCTCTGCTTGATAGAGGCACTGGGAACTAACATCGGGTGGCACAATGCTAGGGCACTTCTGTGGGCTAGGCTTGTAAAGGCTCCAGGGCCAATAGCCTAGTACACACTTATGAACCTATGAACCTATGCCAAAAACACTGCATCAATGGGCCCCGATAATATCCCTGGATGCCTTTTAAATAGCTTGAAACATTATCTATTGAGACTAGAGGAGTCACATGTTAACCATAGCCTCCAGACAGGGTTTTTGCCACTCAAATGGAAAACTGAAATGGTCATGCCTCTGCACAAGGCAGGTCATCAATGGACCCCAGCAATCATAGCCCGATAAGTCTGGCTTGTCTCATATACAAAGCCATGGAAAGAATTATCATAGAAATGTTTAATAAGTACATAACAAACCTTCAAACACTTGATCTAACTTATTCACCTCATGCATATTCAACCTAGTGGACTTATTTTAGAAGTTCTCCAAGGCAGTGGATGAGAGTAAAATAGTATATACCACGTACCTTGTGCTGGTTAAGTTATTTTGATACAAAATTCCACTCAGGCATTGTAAACAAACTCATGGGTATAGGCATAAACCCCTATGTTATGTAGTGCTCAGCCAGATGGATCTCAGATAGGACCCAGGAAGATCACCTCCACAGAGAAGACAGTCAGTAGTGGAGTCCTTCAGATCTTTGTACCAGGCCCTCTTGTTTTTGGCATCTATTTCCCAGAAGCCAAGGCTTGTGTCAAGAGCCTCTGGTTGACCAAGTTTTCAGATGACTGCAATCTATGAACAGTCATAAAATCCACCAAAACACTAATGTCCTACACTAGGAAGGATTAACACAGACAAATAACTGGTGCCAAAGCCATGACTTAAAACTCATTGTGAAACAATGCGCAATTGTACCCTTTGGGCATTCAGCCAGCCTAGTAAATTAAAAAACAAAAAGTGGAATGGACACTCCACAGCAAACTTCAATGCACTTCTACAAATTTTAATGCAATAAAACCACAGACTGAGTGCTTTTGTATTACAAACATGAACATTTCATCAGAGTTACAGTCTGCCATTATAAAAATATTTAAATACAAACAATTCATCCAATCAAATTTGAATTAGAAGAATACATTTTGATGTCATTCATCTACCAAGTGCAATTTCTTAAAGAACCAGACCTGAAACATCAAGTTGTATTACATAGACTAAATAATGAAGTAAATCAATCACATGCACTGAAAAATGTATTGAAATTGAAGTAAAAAATCACACTAAAGCTGCTTTCACCTTTAAAATGATGGAAAGAGAAACTGCATCATTAATGCCTGGAACAGCAGCTGCATTAAGTCTGAGTTGCCAAGTTAGTTCTTTGAACTCAAGTTGCATGTCTAAATCGCCACTAAAGTTTGTCACAATTATCCTGTCTATAATGAAGAACAGGAATATTTTGTATTTTGCGCAATCCATAGTCTGACTAAATAAGGCATTGGTGGTTTTCCTTTTTTTTTAATATCATGCATATGTTCACAGATCCTAGCCTTAAGTTTTTCTGATAGTTTTCCCTATGTAAAAGGTGTTGTAGGAGCTGCAGGTAGCCAAGTACACAATGTGTGAAGCATTATAGTTGCATCTCCCTGGGCATGGGATAGTCCTGTTAAAATTTTTACCTGCAACATATGGACCCTTATATATATATATATGTCTGCGCATTTTGTAAGACCCATATTTATGCATGGAACCATTAGTCCCAATAGATTTTATACCGATAGTGGGTAATTCTAATAGAGTCTTAATGTTCATTCCTTTAGAATACACTATTGCTGGGGCAGTTCCTAGAATCTTTTTACCTCCTCAGAAAAATAAACAATGTCCGAGTTCAGCCTCACTTTGTTAATATAACCAAAACCATCTTTGCTGAAAGGTACAGAAAAAATGGGGGTGAATTAATAAAACATACCCTTACTCATCCTGTCGACAGTAGTCTCCCCATACTGTTTGTAATGCTTGATTTAATCCTTACTATAGGTGCAAATCTACCATGATGCTGACATACCACATCAACTCAAACATTTCTGAGTAAATAGGTAGGGTATCCACATTCAATGAGTATCGCAAACAATTGTTGTATCTCTTTTTCAAAAGTATTGTCATCAAAAATTGTACAGGAAAGCCTCACCATTTGTTCTTTTACTACTGACTTATTTTTATGGAAAGGGTGGCAGCTGTCAATATGGAGATATGTGTTGTAGAATGTGTTCTTTCTGTATTTAGTGGAAACAAAACACTGATTTGCTAGGTCCTTGTACAACCTAATGTCAAAATAGTTAATACTATTCAAACAATAGTGTAGCTAAATGGTGATGCAGAGGGATGGACAAATAAGGAACAGAGAATGGCACATAAGGGAGGAAAAGCATCAGGGTGTTAACTGTGTGGGGCCCTGTTATGGCCAATTGCCCTGTAATCCTAGAGGGCCGCAAACTAAGCCATTACTCACCTAGTTGGCTGATGTAATAGACCACTTGCTTCCTTCATGTCACAAAGTGTGAGGCCTGCTGGGCACACATCTCCTCCATTCATTCTAAAAGGTGCTGCATATTGCCATTGCAGGTATTCAGTTGCCAGCACACATCCTCAGTCACCAGCCACTACAGCTGTCACTATGTGCCCAATTTAAACTTCTGTAGTTCAGTTTTAGGAGCAGAGCTTTCACCTCCATCGTGAGAAGTAGTCATAGAAGGCATCAGTGACCCCCCCCCCAGCATGTCACCACCATCAGGGTCCTTTTAGGTTCTGCTAACAGGCAGATCTGGTGGCCATGGAAACCAGAGCAGAGTTAGAAAGTGGTGCAGACTGAGGTGATTGCAGCCTCACCGCCTCTTCTTCCACAAAGGGGCTGAAAAAGGTTAACTCAATGGGAATAATGTCACATGCACACCTGCTACAAGCACAATCAAAGTTATTTACTAGACTGGTACTGAGGAGGTGTCAGATTCTGTGACAGTCGTCCATGTTTAGCTACCTCTGCTCCATCTTTGGAAATCAAAGTGTGCACTTTTAAGTATAGAGCTACAACAGTTAAGATAGAAGACAACTGTACTCTCCCTTAACCTCTTCCTCCCACTGCTGAAGCAGTCAGTGTAGTCCACTTTCAACCACCATTTCAATCTTGCCCTTACTCAATCCAAAAGGTTAAGCAAGTAGAACTGAACAGAATTTATGTCAACTCATCAGGCATCCACATTGCACAGTGGCCACCATGATGTTCCTGCTGGCTCTCCCTAAAATTCCTTTGCAAGAAGAATAGAAATGTCGTGCTCTCCCTGGCACACTAAGGTAAAGTCCTTCATCCCCACTATCAGAATTAATGATGGTCAACCAATCTGATTCATTCAAAGAGTGAAATGTAGTTCCATGCACCTGGATGCATGTTTCTGATTCATGTACTGTGCAATATAAGTCTGCAGATTAGCACTATGACATACCTGCAACACTATCCCATGGTGCTCTGGATTAGCACATTCCATTTGCAGGAGCAGAAAAGTCACATGGTTTGTATTCGTCATGATGTGCATGACTTGTGCTGCCATGTAAGTATAACACAGTACACACTAACAGTGATTCACAGACAGTAATGCTAACTGGCTTTAGTTTCATAACTGTCCCTCTAGCTGGGTTTTGTTAGCACCATATCACATGACATCTATTGCTATCATACAACATTGAAATAGAGGAATTTTAGTAAAGCATTTGTAAATCTAGAACTTTCCAGATGTATGAAATGATAGCTACCTTGTAAACTAGCTCAGCAGCCAAAGCAAACAGGTTTATAGGTTGATAAGGAGGTTACTGGGCTAGTGGCCCTAGAGCCCTTGCAAGCCTAGCCATGTTACCCCTGAGTTGCCTTAATTATCATTGGTTAGAAAATTAGCAAAACGAGTCTGTGATTAACACCGACTACCCCTGTCCTATGCTGGAAGTCAGTTACGCTGAGGCAGATGGCACAGTGTATGTATAGCTGGGAACCCACGATAATGGACTAGTGCTGTGTCATCTTCCTGTGGTTATTATGGTTCAGACTGCAAATACAAGAAACCATGAGAAGGAAATGGCACAAAGGGTGTGGGTTACAGAGCCATATTTTTGGGCATGGATCCTGTATATGAATGGGGGAGGAAGGGTGCACAAAGCACAGACTGCAGCTGATAACTTGGTGTATTTGGGGGAGAAACTATGGCCATAATTATGTGCATTCCATAGCATAGCAGATGTACCCACTAACTGATGTGTTTTGCCTTCAGCTGTGTGTCCATTCCATTCCTGTCTTCTGTGGACATAGAGTCTGGACTCTGGTTGAGGCTGCCATCCAGATCACTGACCGTAGCACTCATCAGGCCCAACATAGAGTATGCCCCCACCAGAATCCAGATGCATAATCTTATAGATCTATTTACTTCTACTTAAAGATTGCATTGAGCCTAATAACTGCAAGCCAACACAGTGGAGACCTTCAACAGCCATATCATAGAAGCTCAATCCCACCTCTTGAGAATTTGATCCCTGACTCTACACAACCTCCCAGAGTGTATACCTACTGTTACTCATGTCCCATGACGTTACCCCTTCTTATATTGTTACGGTCAACTGTTAATATGTCCCCCTACCTGTATAAGTGAATTGACTTTGCCTTGTCCACTCTAAGCTGTGTGGCTATAGTGAAGTCTTATGTACAGACTGGCCAGTCCAGGCAATGCCTTGCATAGTGTAGGTGTAAGGGTGCTTGTTCATGGCTCATTCTCAGAGCTGCAGTGTAGTGCACCCTCCAGTGCCTTAGCTGTTGTGCTATTGTTAAACATCTTCACCAGAATCTTAACCCTACCCTTCTTCTGCTGCTATGACTGGTATGGAAGGCCATGCTATGGTGTTATCATGTTGCACCATTTCTTTTAACAATGCCCTTCTATAACATGGCATACACAGCAAATATCTTGCTGCATATGCCTGGGCTGTACCCCTCATGATATGCCTAAACATTCTCAGTGTTCTTTCAGCAGTCTGAATACATGCTGTAGTGCATTTCATGTTCCTGCATCTACTGTGCTCTAGGCCATTTTCTGCTTGGTTTGTGGGTTGTATATGTGGGTCATCAGTTAGGACTATATTATATATAAAGCATCATTGGCAACACAAAACACACATATTTTATGCGGCCTCCTACTTGTTTCCATGTTAGGAAAAGTATAGCATGGTAACTTAAGTAGGTTTATTGGGGTGCAAGGTATTTATTAATCTGAATGTTTGATGATTATGTATGATTAAACAAGAAAAAGACAGCCTTTTGCAGTTGTAGAATGTTGAG
This sequence comes from Protopterus annectens, assembly GCF_019279795.1. Taxonomy (NCBI): domain Eukaryota; kingdom Metazoa; phylum Chordata; order Ceratodontiformes; family Protopteridae; genus Protopterus; species Protopterus annectens. The sequence goes on from NC_056725.1 coordinate 1,611,317,884, forward strand.
GACAGTAAGGTCCATAGCTGGACAAGAAGAAATATGAGGTTCAGCTGCAGATGGAGAGAATAATAATTCTGGCATTTGACTGACTATGCAGTATCTTCACATGGAGTATAGATCTGGAGTACGCCTATTGCCAGTGACATTCAAGAAAGCTACACACACAAGATGTGTACAGTTTCGCAATGCAACAAGTTCCCTAAATTTGATCCATGTTGTATTGTCATTTAGCAAATCTATTGCATATAAGTGATAGTAAAACATACTTTGTCTGAAATATACTAAATGCCTGGTATTTTGTTGAGGGGTATTTTATCTGAGAGATTAATATTTTAAATTAATTAACTTAATATTACTACATGGCAATTTTGTATAAAAGCTTATCTGAACATATAGAATGTAATTTTTAGCATCTTAGGTTGAACATGCAGTGAGAAATAAAAGCTTGAGTTTTACCATTTTATATATTTAACATTTGTTGACCAGGATAGAGCTTATTTTCAGCAGAGGTCCAGGGAGAAATGCTCCAGATGCATGTCTTTGGATGATGGGAGGAAACCAGAGTAACACCACACGAATGCCGGGAGAATATGCAAACTCCACACAGAAAGCACCCCACCTGAGAATTGAACTAGAGAACTTCTTGTTGAGAGGTGACAACATTAACAGCTGCACCACTGCACCACCCAGACTTTTATCCTAAGTCTGACAACAGTTCATTATTGAACAGGTTCAGTCTGAAACTTTAGAAGGTAATTGAAATAAGAGTTAATTCACAAATACTGGTGCATGTCACTTGCTTTTGATCCATGCTACTCGTTACATCATTTCGAACGAAAGAATCTGCGAGATGCACTCTTGGACTTAGGAAAGTCATTTTGGTCTGCTGGCTATCTAGAGTATTTATGTGGTGTTCGCACTGATCGCAGATTTGTCAGCCTAAGTCGGAAGAGTAGGGCTTTCACAGCTTGATGAGCTAAAGTGCTACCATAGTGGTGGCTTATACTTCACATTGCTAATAGTACCATTGTTAGAGAAAAGTACAGCTTCAAACCTATGTTTCTGCCACTTTCAGAATGTTTGCTTCCTTCCCCTAAGGTCCAGAATTAAGTAATCCCTTTTGAAGAAGCAATCAGTGTTTGCAATAATGTGCAGTGCATTTATAAAGAGGGGTTGTTTATAATTGACTTTTGCTTATAAGTTAGGTATAGTTATAGCATATGTACAAACCACAAACAAGTCCTGAAGTAAGACCAAAGAGGTTTTTCCTAGCACTTAAGCATGCTCAGGATTAAAAGTTATAAAAAATGCCAAGCTAACTGATGATGTTAGCATAGCTCTTGCAAGGAAATAAAATCAATCTTCCATTATTAGGCAGAATGATCATAGTGTTCTACAACAATTTTGCTCTTCCAAAATCAATATTGCTGAGTTTAGTTCAATGCAGAAGGAGGGTTGTGATGCAACATCTGTCAGTATGGTTGAGTAGTGAACTACAGTTTTTATTGGGTAGATATAGTTCTGGAGAAGGGTATGGGAAAACGCATCCGCAGACATCTTGGTAAATCAGTGCACTGGTTATGCATGTGCATAAAGACAACACAAAAAGAAGGAAGGCTGCTGCAGCTGTTTCAAAAGGAAATGCTTATAATCAAGCCTTATGTAGACATTTTCAGGTTAATGTGTCTAAAGCTGTAACATTTTCTTTCTAAAAATAGCTAGTTTCTAATGGAGTTGTTGGACTGATAGACTGCTCTGTTTTGTTAATCACTGCAGCCTTGAAGACAGATTACAGTAGAAGAGATATGGGCAGAAATTAATAGATGGATGGTGCCATACAAATAAACTAGTTTTACATCCAGGCAGAACACAGAACAAGCTGCCAGCAGCAATTAATAATAAGTAAGATCCAAACAGTTTGTACTGTTAATGCTTCAGATATTCTGCAGCCAACAGACAAAAAGATTTATGGGTATTTAAGTGGCATCATAGTACACAACCAGAAGTAACTAATTTAATTGAGACGTTCTGTTTCCTCTTGCCTAATGACTGTTACAAGGTATACATGTGACAAAAGACAAAAAAAAAATACCTATAATGTAGAACTGCGAGGAAAACATCATTTTACTTAAGTAAATGTGTTTTTGTCTGACCTCAACTGTCAAGTCACAGCAGGAGTTACAAGAAGAGTTACGTTTTATTTGTCATTAGAGCTTTCTCTCAGTCATTATTGTAATATAGCATATGCTTTGGATTGAATAGTCAAATAGATTCTGGTAAAGTTCTAGAGCCAGCTGATCATTTTATTTGCAAGTCACTTCAGTTACATTTTCAAACCTTGAAATAGTGAATAGATTTACAGTGTGCTCAGAAATTAGAAACAGTTTCCCTGGTATAATTATCTCTAAACTCTGATTTATTCCAGTGACAAACCATACTGCAAGTGTTCTTCACATTAACAGACCTCGTGTCACTGAATGACTCTTTGCGAACATGCCCGTCATTGACCTTATCATCTCCTTGCAATGCCCAGCCTACACATCACTGGTGCAGCAGATCTGGCCACCTCCCTCCCCCTGGGATGGACAAACTACAAGTATGTCTTAACACTTCATAGCTGTAAATGAAGTGGAACATTTAAGGAACGGAGATTACCCTTCATAACCCCATAACACAGATGTGTAGCAGCTGCTAGTAGAAAAGGTGTGACTGACATCAAAATTGTAGAAATATGAGCATTAACCCTTCTAAACACCAAAGAAGAGACCAGATTCCATTCTTGCCAGCAACAGTATTTTGATAACAGTCTCTTGATAAGAGGAGTTGCCAGTTTTGGCATGAATCCATTTTCCATCTGGATTTCCTTACACATGCCAAGTGGCTAGGTGTCAAAAATATGTTTGCTGTTTGTGTTGTTGTTATAATTATGACTCATTCCTCCACAATCAGCTTGTTAAGTGCCCAGAAGTAAATAACCAATCAGATTTCAGCATTTTCAGTTATGGATTGAATGCTGGATTCCATGACAGTGTGTTGATGTGAACCAAAACCATGCTGCAAGTTTGAGATAATTTTAGTGTGGTTTAGTATATGTTCATTATTAGATCACTATTGCTGAAGTTTAATCTACATAAGACATATTTTCCCAAGTACTGGATGACCATCCAGCTTCCAAAATGTTAGGGCACATTCTATGCAAGCTAACCACTGAAGACTTCAGGGAAAGTTATGTAAAATAAATGGGGAGGGTGCCAAAATCTCAGCACTTTTTTTGCTGTTTAAAAGCACTGTTTGAGACACAGCTTTGAGAGATCAATGTGCCATCTTAAGAGTGGACAGATAAACTCCATAGGGACTGTCTTTCATTTTTAGTACTTTTTGTGGAAAAATGTAAAATCTTTTTGTCAAAATTTGTTGCTGGGGGTTTAGAAATAATGTTTTTTGTGGTGTTCACTAGATATTTTTACTTCAGACCTTTCCCTTTTAGTCAGTAGGAAAGAACATAATAGCAAGGCTTCCCTAATTACATGTCAAACACTTTCTTTGGCACAGAGAGGAGGACCTAGGCCCCAGCTCCTCCATTATTTCCACGTCAATCTGCAAGAAGAGAAATGCTGTTCAGGAGGCTGCAGTGTTGACTTAGTCTTCCTTTTTGTCTCAGCCATCAGCAAGTCTTTTTACTGTGGCCATATTGAGTTCCTCACACAACTCATCAGTTTTTTCTTGGTTTCTCTGGTGCTGATCCTTGGGAAGCTGCTATAGGCTGAGAGGCAGACATATCCTCTGCAGTTGTTTGGCTGTATTTTGGCAAGAAAGCACCACTATTGTCAAAATCAGAAGAGGGAGTTAATGCTATTCCTTTGGGGAGACCATTCTTCAGGGTGCTCTTTATCAGTAGGATCTTCTTACACCTGTGTCCACTTCAGTTAGGGCAAGCAAGAAGAGTTGGTTAGGTTTTGCAAAAGGCTTATTTAAAGCCTTTCAGAAATTATGTTCTAAGTCTTCCCCTTGACTTAAAAAGTGAAAATGCTCCCTCTCTCTTCAATTCTGATTCACAATCCCTGGGAAATGAATTAGATTTAAAATGTGTTTTTCAACTTCCTACTCCACAGAATGGAGAACCTGTCTTCGAGGAACATTTTTTATTAAATTCCCCAGCTGAGGATTTGTCTTTTTCTGATACTATGGCATAAATGAAGGAGCTATTTAAGTGGGAAGAAAAAGAAATACAAGAATCTCCCCAAAGATGTTATGATTTGCAGTAAGTGGATCCCCTCAGTCTGCACCTCCTTTTTTGCCAGCCTTAGAGAATTCTTTCCATGTGGCTAGCAGCATTCCTGACAGTCAACCTCCTGCCCCCAGGAAAATCTGATAAACTATGCAAGGTCCCCAGTCCCACAAATGTCTTTTTCCAAACCCTAGATCAAAACCTGCAGGAATTTCTCTGGCAAAACCCTCTTCTGCCAAACAGCTTACAGCAGCTAACCCTAATAGGTATGACACGGATGGGAAAACCTCTGATAGGTTTGGGAAGGAAGTTTATACTTATTTTACTTTTGTCTTCATAATAGTGAATTGTTAGACTTACATGCTCAGTGCTTTTGCTGGCTTCCTTTGATAATATGAGGAAGTGAATTGCTGACTTTTCTTCTTCAGAGATTAAGTTGTCTCTGAATTCCTCAATCTTTTCTATGTCTCAGTTAACAGAACATTCTGTAAAATGTGCTGATGACAATGCTGATGTTTTTTCTAGAGCAGCTGCCACTGGGTTAGTCATGAGAAGATTTGCCTGGCTATGTTCACAGAATTTACCACAGGATGTCAAAGCGGTGGTCCAGAATGTGCCCCTGGATCAAGTGGCAATTGCTGGCCCTTCCTATAGTGAGATACTTAAAAGATTTGATAAAGGAAAATTTAATTCAGGAGGTTACCCATATTTTTCATCCCTTCCAGTTCAGGATCCTTTTATAGGAAACAGAATAAAGAAACCCAGCAAGGCACAGGCAAACAGATTTTCAGAAGGCAATACCATAGAGGTATAAAAAATAAAGAGGGTCCTCCCAAAAGTAAGGACAATCTAAAAAGTAGATTCGTTATATGTCCCATCATGTTTTGCCCCCACCCCATCCTGGCATTCTACTAAAGCTTTCTCAAAGTCTACAAGTGGCAGTGGGATACGCTTCCACCTTTTCAAGAGATTCCTCTACATTCGTCCAATCAAACCTCACAGTTTCCTCCTTTCCCAGATCAAATGTTATCTCATGGACGTATTATGTCCAAGATCAAATACAGAAAGATTTTTATTCAAGAATCTTTCTAGTGCCAAATAATGTAGGAACCCGGAGACATATCTTAGACCTTTCATTTCTCAACCCTCACATCAAAATTCAAACTGATCTCCCTCTACCTCTCATTTTACCTCTCAGTTTTGTAGTACATCTAGAATTAAAAGATGCTTATCACTGCATTCTAATTTTCAAATGGATCTATATTACATTTTCGAAAGTTTCAAACATCGAACATCATATGGTCGACACCATATGAACGATGTTTGAAATTTTGAAAATATAATAAAAAAATAAAAACAAAAAACTATACTTACCTAAATGTTGTAGGCAGGGGGCAAGCCCGCCTGCACACCCCATGTGTGTGTGTGGGGGGGCTGCACCCCCCACACCCCCGCTACTTAAATATTCCTACTCCGAGATCGCACTGCATTGAAGTAAAGGGAAAATATTCCCTATGGCGATTTCTGTGTTACGCACGTGACATTTCGATGTTTTGACAAATCGGGTTCGCTCAATATGCATTTGCCGTTTACAATTTTTGATCACGCGATAGGAACCCTTCTCAAACATATCAGATGCTTCTTACATTTTTCTGTGTCTATTTTATATGTTCTCTACTTTACACTTTGGGTTGACAACAGCTCTAAGACTACAAACGTACTTGGCTCCTGTAACAGCCCATTGTAGGTTGCAGGTCGTACATATTTTTCCATATTTAGATGGTTGTCTTATTTTTTCAGACTCTTTTACAGGTTGCCAAGTATTTCTATCATGGGTAAAAAACATTTTCTTAGTATGGGATTTCAGCACATAAAAAAATTTATTTCATTCTGTCGCACAGAAAAGTATTCTTGAGATATCTCCCAGATGTTTCCCTCATGGTGGCTTTTTTCCCACAGGATAAAGTGGAATTTCACAAAGGACAATTTATGATATTTCCAATCCAGCTCTGGCATCTGCCAGGGAATATCAGGATTTTGGTTTCATGGTCTCTACAATTCTCACGATTCCTTTGTCTAGACTTCACATGCTAAAAATCCAGTGGTTCCTCAAATCAGTCAGGACATACTACAAGCACCCTCTATCTTTTCAGATCCCAGTGCTGGGGGGTTAAAAAAGGGAGATGATCTAATGTGTGAATCCAAATAGGCCTCTTGTTTTCCCATCTGGTCCCTATGACCACAGATGCTTCAGAATTTGCTAATAGAGCTGTACCCAAAGGAGTCTGTGGAACCAACAGAAACATATGAAGCACAGAAATGTCAAAGAAATAATGTCTATAATAAATAGTCTCAGTTCTCTAGACCGTCTTTGGACTCCCGGCCCTCTACTAGTAATCACAAACAATATCACAGTGATGAAGTATAAAAACAAACAGGGTTGCACCATATCCTACCCTTTTTGCATATTAGCTATGGTAGCATTGGAACTAGTAATTCTTCACAGTATATCCCTCTTTATATCTTGCAGAGCAGAATGTTGTACTAGACAGTCTGAGTAGAACCAGGACAGACTCCCAAAACTGGAAGCTGCACCCAGGAGTCCTTCAGAAATTGATCCATCTGTTGGGAACTCCAGAAGAAGATCCGTTCTCCATTTACAACGAACAGTAAAATAAATTCTACTCCAGGACTCCTTTTAAAAAGGACAGCTGTTTCATTCCCATGGATGAGGATGCTTCTTTATGCTTTCCATCCTTTCCTCTGATAAACAGGGTTTTTCTAAAGATTCAAAAGGGCTGTCCCCAGGATAATTGTAGTAACTGTTTTGGCCCAGACAACAGTGTTTCTCCCCAAGTTCAGAAATGGCCAAGGGCAATTACCATTAGCTTAATCACAGAATGAACTTAATTACACAGTTGATGGCTGTTTGCTATACTACAACCTTCAAGTTCTTCAACTCACTATCTAAATTATAGAATTTAAATTCCTTTTAAACACTTATTTATTTATTTATCTATTTAAGTTTGATGACCGGGAAAGTCCACTGGGCCAAGAAGAGCCCGTTTTCAGTGGTGGCCCGGGGAGAAAAGCTCCACAATAATTGCAAGTTACATTTCACATGTTACAAAAGGACATAGTTCATATGGCTAATTAAATGTTTACAGATAAGCTCTATGATATTTGCAATTGGCTTGTCAAAATGTTACACAAATGAAAAGACATAATTCAATACAGAAATTTCAACATTTACATAAAGTGAATATTTTTGTTATAAACTCAATTGTAGGTTTAACATTTCAAAATATATAGCTACTAGCCATTAGTAGGTTAGGAAAATTTTATGCATGGAGAGGGTAATAGTATATTTGAGATTGGAGAGTATAGTACAATAGATATTCAAGAGAAAATTAGTTTTTAGTAGGGGAGGGATTGTTTTGGGTGGGATGAAGTAATAGTAGAGGTAGTTGGATGAGGCAGTGCAAGGTGGAATGAGGGGGGGGGGGTTAAGTTGCAGCATGGCAAGGGCATTCCCATTTGGAAGAAAGATGAGAGAGTAGCTGAGATTTCAAATTTGTATGGTTAGGTAGGTTGCATAGGTGTGTGGGGAGAGAGTTCCACTGTTTAGCTAAGGAGTGGGACAGCAGTAGATGACCAGGAGGTCATGCAGGTTTGTGGACCTGATGGAGATTTTGGTTTTTGGATCTGAGTGAGCGGTTGGGAATGTAAGGTTTTAAGGAAGCAGCGAGAGCTGGGCAGTTGGCACATTTAAAGATGAGCTTGTGGGCAACGGTGAGTTGTAGGTAACTGAGGTAGTTGGGTAGTTCAAGTCAGTTGTGGGTGAGGAGGGAGTGGCAGTTGTGGGATGAGTTTTTTGAATTGGTTGCAAATTTGGAGATCTTGTGGTAGCAGGATTCAAGTTTGGACCAAAGGCCAAGGTGGAGATTGGTGAAAAGAGGGGCACCATACATAAGAGAGTGGAGTAGGAAGGTGGATGCAAGAGTTTAATGGGCAGAGGGGCTTAGGAAGCGGTTGTGCCTGTAGACGAGACCTAACTTTTGGTGGATTTTCTTGATTGCGGAGTGGATGTTGGTGTCAAATTTTAGTTCTTCATCAATAATGATGCCAGGAAGCTTGGTGTTGGGAACAATTTCAAGGAGGGTGTTGTTTTGGCTCTGTATGGTGAATGTGGATTTGTCAATGGAGTTTTTGGTAGGGGAAAAAACATTACTTTGGTTTTATTTGCATTTAGTGCCAGATGGTTAGACTGCATCCAGATTTCTGTTTTGGAGAATGTTAGTTGGGTTTTTGCTAGGAGCTCGGAGGGGGAGAAGGCTGAGCAGATGATTGTTGAACCATCTGCATATTGGATGATAGATGAGTCTGGGATGGATTGGTGAAAGTTGTTAATGAATAGGTTGAAGAGAAGAGGGCCAAGAACAGAACCTTGTGGTACACCTGTAGGTGTGGGAAGGAAGGGGAGGTTGAAGTTTTCCATTGGACAGCTTGTTGGCGGTTGCACAAGTAGCTGGAAAACCAGGCTATGGTGGTGGGAGAGAGGTGTAGGGTGGAGAGTTGGGATATAAGTAGGGTGTGTGAGATGGTGTCAAAGGCCTTTGATAGATCTAGGAATACTGTGGATTCGAACTTGGCTGAGTCGCGTTCGAGGTTTATGGTTTCAAGAAAGGAAAGAAGGGTGGTCATGTTGCTGTGGCCAGGGTGGAAGCCATGTTGGGTAGGTGACAGGAGATTGCTTAGTGTTAGGTGTGCCATGAGTTGTGCTTGTATTATTTCTCTAGTATTTTAGAAAGAAGGAAAAGGATGGCAGTAGGCCTGAAGTTGGTGGTATCAGTATTTTTGCCACCTTTGTAGAGGGGGATGATGTAAGTATGGCGCCAGATAGAAGGGACGTATGACTCTTGTATGGATCTATTTATAAGAATAGAGATGGAATAGGCAATGCTGTATGCAGATTGTTTGAGGAAGGTGGGTGGAAGGTTGTTGGTGCATTGAGACAGGGTTTGAGTTTGAGGAGAAGTCTTTCTATAGTGCTTGTGAGGATGGACTTGAGGCAGAAGGATGTGGAGGAAGGTTGATGATTGGGGTGGTGGTTGGGGCAGGAGGGGGTGGTGGTGGAGGAGGGGGTGGGAAGGAGGCTGATAGTTTAGCTATGGAGTATATAAAGAATGAGTTGAACTGGCTGGCTGTTTCAAGGTTGGAGAGGTTGGGGTCTGGGCAGGGGTTTTCATTCTGAAGGCACAATACAGGTATTACAGGAGGCAAAGAAACCTGGTACTAGAATAACATATTTTCTAGCTGGTGCCAGATCAAGAACCAGGATCCTTTTAAAGCTCTAATACCTATGATTCTGCAGTACTTGTGTGACTTATTATCTTTTGGCCTTTCATCCTCTTCTATTAATATTAACCTTTTGGCCATTTTTGCTTGTCGGCTTATGGGTTCCCCCATTTTACCTACCTCATGCTAAACAGATTTTGAAAGGGGTGTTACATATCCATCCATCTAGAAGACAGATGTCTCCTACTTGGGATCTTAATTTTGTACTGAAGAAACTTACACTTTTTCCTTCTGAACCTCTCTATCAGGCTGATTTGAAATTCTTACCTGGCAAAAGAGTGTTACTTGTTATAAGACGAGTTATCTTATACTGATTTAATCCTGTCGCACTTTTCACAAAGATAGAAAAACTTTAATATCTGATCATTCCTTTATGCCTAAAGTGGTTTCAGAGTTTACACTGAGTCATGCTATTCATTTCCCTGTTTTCTTTCCAGATCCAAAAATATAAAAGAGAAAGAATTCTGCATACACTGAATGTCCACATGCAACTCAGATACTACATTGATATGACAAAAACCATCAGGAGTTTTAATCAACTGTTTATTTCCTATGAAAGTAAGAAAAAGGCACAATCAATGTAAAAGCAGACAATTTCTATATGGCTGACCCAAGCTACTGCTGTTCATTAGTTATTGAAACTCTTCCTAGCAAAGTTAGGGCCTATTCTACATGGGTACTGGCTACCTCTGTGGCTTTTTGAAAGAAGGCAGACTCTAGAATTATTCTATATTTAGCAACTTGGTTTTCTGTGCACACATTTACCAAATACCTTTCCTTCTGAGGTCTGATAATATTGCCATATAGTTTAGGCTACTGCAACAGTGATCAAGTGATGAACCATAACATAACAGTAGATGTTTGAGTAGAGCAGTGTTGTAGTACAGATATTGTTCCTCTTTCCTCCCCCTTCTGTTTGGTGATTATTATAACATGGTGTGGGTTTTGAGTCATTCTTTTCCTTTTGTGACAAATACCTCTCTAGCCGTCCTCTAGCCTCCCTTGCTTTGAAGCAAGCCCTGCAGTTTCGGTGCCCTGCCCACTGGCTTTACATTGTTCTCCTCATGCTTTTCAATGGGTAAGGTATATGAGTGACGCCCTAATGCTCTGCTGGCTGGTCCTCTGATCCTTGGATGGACATCTGCAATATAACTTAGGTTATTATAAGAGTAATCTACTGGAGCATCTACTATTATGGTAAATCTATTTCTACAACTCCACTGTGCTTGAGTGTATATTTTTCTCAGTTTGTGGAGCAAAGACAGAGAAGTAGTATTGATCAGTAATTACCCATGGCGATGCGCCCACTATGCTTGTGCAATAGTACAAGGAGTACACGCTTGTAAAACATGGGATACAGCCCTTTCAATAGTTCTACGGAACTCCAACAACATAGGAGGTTGAGTGAGGAATTTAAGATATTCTGAGGGGAAGCTATCTAGGCAACCTAAAATTTGTTCCATATATCAAGACTACAACAATGACACAAAAAAGAGAGTACATGTTTAATATCTGGGTGGAAATGAGCAATTTGAAATAAATGTGCATCTTTTTATGTTTTTATGTTTTTTTCCCTTACTCTTGAGTCGATTAGTTAAAATTTCATCTAATGCATCCTTGTTTTATGTAGGATCTGTATTTTGTGTGATTTTTTTCCATGTTTTTTAAGTAAGAATTTCAAGTAGCCCAAATCCACTCTGCCAGTTGATTGCTAGCATGGTTGAGTTAGCATCAGGAGATGTGAGATGTGGATGTGTTACTAAGTCAGGAGAATGAGGAGTCAGCGTTGTAGGGAGATAAGAGTGTAGCTGAGCTGCAAGGAGTTGCAGAAATGTCTGCAGAGGGCACAGGATCTGTACAACCTGAAGGAATTCCTGTAGAAACTAGCAGCCAGGTCTGTGATACAGAGAGATGAAACCCTGAGAACAATGCAGTCCACACAGACTGATTAGTGACTTGGGAGTCAAGTTGAGCTGACATGGACAGGATGAGCATGAGGAGGAAGGAGAAGTGCATTTTGTTGTCCAGTACCACAACTCCTCAGAATAGGGGCAGCAATATACAGGGCAGCATTTAACCACCAGGATGTTAATGTGATAGCTTTTTTTTTTTATGAGTTCATGGGCGCATGCATTCAAGAGAGGGAAGGCATAGCAGCATCTGGGGTGATACATTTTCTTCATTCAGACTCGGAGTGTATCCATTGTCTATCTCAATTCATGGACCAGTTAGCTCAACATATTGTGGAGGATGGGAATGCATAAGCTCACTTTCCATCCACTGACATTCCTAACACAGTAACATATTGAGGGGATTAGGAGTGAGCGGCTGGTCAGGGTGGAATGGATGCCTAAAGAGCACAGATCAAATGTGTCCTCATTACTGAAATTCCAGTGGGGGGTTCAAACCACCCTCATGGCTGCATGGATGATGGTCCCTTTGAGTACCTCTTACCATTTTACATGGGGGCAAATGGGATCAAGTCTGACTAGAGGCTTAATGGTTGACAAGCACACCAGCAGAATCACATAGAAAAGAAATCTGTGGAAACTAGTAGCAGATACAAATGTGGAGAAAACTGCACCAAAGAAATGGTCAGCAGCAGCTTCCCACCATGATGTAGGTTGTGTGAAACTGAATACTGTTTCTTGGTCAGGAGAATTATTAGTTTCAGTTATTAATACGTCTGAACCAAATTTGGACATGAAAAAGAAAAACATAAAAAAAAGTCAGCATTATTTAAGGGAAACAATGCATACTGTGGAAGGGAGAATGATTATAGCAGCAATGCTCTTCTTTTTCCATTAATAATATGATTTCCTTGGCCTTAATATATATATATACTCTGGAGTACCAGAAAAGAGATATTTTAATCTTAGCAAAACATTTATAATAGGTATGTTACTTTCTGTAGCAAAATAAATGTTTTCCTTTTTTGGCCATGAGAAAATATATTTTTGAAATAAGCTACATATATCCAGTTATGTCAAATTATTTCTGGAAAATGTTTAAAATAAATTACTATATCCAAAGAGCAGCTTTATTTTTAATGTCTTCTCATTGTTATAACCATTCAGTCAACAATCATTTGTAAATTTCAAAAAAGAAGGACTAGTGAAAAAGCATACTATAATATGGTTAACATCATACTGATCTTCAGTCAGGCAGCACAATGGTGTAGATGTTAACAAAATGGTCCCAATGCAGTTGGTTCTGCAGTTCCATTCTTGGTTGAGATGCTTTCTGCGTAGTGTCTATGTGTCCTTTTTATGTCCACATTTATTTTCCCTGAGTGCTCTGACTTCATTCTCACATCCAAAAGATGTGCTCTAGTTAAATTGGAGATTACATAAAGTGTACTTAGGTGTATGATGGGTATGTGTGCATAAGTATGCTGTGATGGGTTGCTGCCATGTCCAGGATTAGTTTCTTTGCTTTGGACTAGGATATACTGTAGCTCCTATATGATGTTGAAGTGGATAGGCTGTTCAATACAAGAATGATTTAATGAATAAATGTAGCTACATCTGACAAAACTGCAACCAGTGCTGATGATCTGATATGAAAAGAGTACATGTAGCTATCAATTAAGCAGGTTAAAAATATAACACCTGTCTTGTAAAAGATTTGGGAAAAGACAAAGGAAAATGTTTTCATTAAGACCACGCAAAGTCCAATTAAATTGTGCAATCGGTCACATAAGGCCCATGTGTTATATTTGAAATGTCAGTTCTGTACATACTTTGGATTCATTTGCTCTTTCGAACATAGACATTTTCGCTAATTGTAAATATACTAAGATTAAATTTATGAATGACACGTAGTTCAGGGAATGTGTAGGAAAGGTTTACAGAGAAAAATCGAATATGAAAGGCATGAAAAATTGGAAGAAAAAACAGTGTAGCCAAATAATGAGTTGGAGGCATTTTGATGGGAAATTGCAGAGTCACCCCTAGAATGGCACCCCTGTCCCTTACAGAAGAGTCTAAGATGTAAAGGTTCTGTCTGCTCTGTGTTATTCATATTTAAAGTATAAGGGCTAAAAAAGAATTCATGGGAATGCATAGCTAGACTTCTAAATCTCCTTCAAGGTCAGTAGTCTAGTAAGAAATTATGAAACAGTAGATGTGGGCAATGTGTCTTCTGTAATGTAAGACAAAATGAAGGAAAAGAATATAAATGTAAAACGTGTAAATGCACTTCACACTCATGAAGTTGCTATAAGTTCAGGTAAATAATATAATGACAGGAATCAAGAACATTTATAAAACAGGATATAGAAGAAGGTGGAAAAGAAAGGTAATAGAGAGAAAAGGAAATGTACCTTTTTATTCTGATAGAACAATGTGATTGCCATTGTTGAAATGGCACCCTGATCCCATGTGCAAAAATAGTAAAACATGGTAAAGTGGGTTGTAAACATACAAATTTAATGGGATTTATTTAGAAAATGTGAGTAGACTGGAAAAAATTAAGGAATCCTTATCAGCATGTCACAGCTATGACATGACGATCTCTCTCTCACACACAGACACACACACACACACACACACACACACACACACACACACACACACACACACACATTTTATATCTATCTATATATATATATATATTCCTCTAACAGAGAAAACCTAACCAATGGAAACTGGTGACTACACCTCAAACTGGATAAAACATATATAAATAATGGAGAAAATGCATGTGTATGTATATCTATATATCTATATCTGTATATCTACATATCTATATATATATATATATATATATATATATATATATATATATATGTGTGTGTGTGTGTGTGTCTGTGTGTGTATATATATATATATATATATATATATATATATATATATATATATATATATATATATATATATGCACACATATATAAATGTACATATGACTATTGTAGACATCCTAAGCTCAAAGACAATGCACATAAAACAGATAAGCTTGTTGAGGATTGCCATTCAGACAAAAGTGGAGACTCAAAAATAAACACAGAGGTTGATCATTGCTTCTAGAAAACAACAGGAAAAGGAATTGGACAGAAAAGAGTAAAATTATGAGGTCTCTCTAAGTTTATAATGTTGATTGCAGATGTAATTGATGTTGAAAACATCAACTATATAAAATTGAATGTCAGTAGCTTTTTATCGATTGTGGTAGGGCAGAAAGCAATATTTTACCTTTTCCTGCTGTGGTGCAGTCTTGGAGTTTGTATATATTAATAGGAGGTATGGGGGTGTAGGGGTGCTGCCCCTTGCAAAAAGTATGCTTTATGGTTTATTTTGTGATGTTCCAGACAAGTTGTAGGGTAAGAAGTGTTGATGTTTTCAGTGTCGACTATTTCTAAAGTCAACATTATGGTTTAGATCCATCACTCCAGTCAGTTCAGTTAAGAAGTTGATTTTAGGTAACATTTTTTAATCTTTTGTAAAGTGGTATGTTAAGAAGCTTCTGAATCCTGGGGAGAATACTGTTCTATGTAGTGCTAGGGTTGATGAAAGAGACATTTTTATTGCTAGAACTCAAGGAGAAATTTTGAATACTGAGGTTCTGGAGGATGTCATCAGTCCTGGCAAGGCAGTGCAGTGTCAAAGCAAGATAAATTAATGAGGTAGATATCAGTGAAAAGAGGTGTTACTATGGACTTTGGGGATGAATAACACTTGCAAATAAATGCTTTCTGAGTGATATGTAGATTGAAAGCATCAGCCAACACCTATGATCTTTCTTTGCATGGAGGTATGACACAGTGATAGACTTATTTAAGAATGTCTGAAGTATGAATCTGATATTGTCTTTTCCATCCAGCATCAACCTGTGGCTTATCGGATCCAACTTGGATATGTCACCTCCAGAGCTCCATCTCTTCTACCCATAATAAACTACTCCCCATCACCTGTGACCTCGTTTGTTACCTTGAGGAACTGCAAAGCAATTTAGAGTGCCATCACATTTCCATTTTGTTATCTCCTCGGCATGTCATTTTCTACTATTTGCTTTCCTCTATCCTTGTTTAGTGTTGGTAGTTGTAAGGTTAGTTAGTTAATCACAAAGTGTTGTTAGAATACAGTTGCTAGAGAAGAGTTTTTTTTTTTTTTTTGCTGGTGAGTCTTGCACCATTTGCTACCCTTTTGTGTTTCTCAAAAAAAAAAATACATATATATATATATATATATATATATATATATATATATATATATATATATATATATTTATATTATTATATAGTTAGTTTAGTGGTATTTTTATTGTGTTGTTGCTGTGTGCCTTTTTCTTCTTAGGTTGCTTGGTAGATAGGTAGCTAGGTTGATACATTAGTAGACTGTTGTTTGTGTACTTGGACCACTGTGTTGGCTGTGTTGTTTTGTCCTTCTTTTGTACTCAGATTTCATCTATATGTAGAAGGATAAATGATTTATGAAATGTGTGGCTTGTGACCATATGCTACTATCTCAAGGCACACATAATAGGAGTGCATATTGTCTTGGCATCTCTCACCTTAACATGGAGTGCAGTATTTGTATCAAATGTAGGGTTTTGGCACTTAAACACGGAGTAAATTGGTGTTGAAGGGCTTGTTGCTCTTAACAGCTGCTTCTGCTCTTTTCCCCTTCCTATCACTGAATAAAAAATCTGACAAGGATGGTAGGGGTTGGGGTTGGAGAAAAGGAAAAAGACAGAGGCCCAGGATAAAGATAGGGGGGACTGTAATGAGTGCCCCCATTCCTCCCTATCAGTCTGACCTATAAGTCCACCAATCTTCTGCTTCTCTGGCTGCTTCTGCATCAGGGTCGGCTCCATCCTCCTAGATCCGATCACCTACAGCACCAACTTCAGGGAAATAAGCATTCTCTTATAGAGGTATCACCAGCCCCTTTTTGCTTAGGATAGGACTTGTTTGGGCTGGTTACACTCCTCCTTGTCTCCAGTCATTCAGACAGGGTTCTTGCATGACTCTTCCTTTTCTCCTCCTTGGATCTGGTCTTCTTCATTTCAGATCTGATCATTGGATCTGTAAGAAAGGTGTCAAAGCCTTCTTCAGTGGCTTCATTGACTCATTCTGCCTCTTCATTTAGGAATATAAGATCTTCTGATTCAGAGCAGCTGATGACCTCATTCCTACAGGCCCATATTCAATTAAGGCTACTTCCTGCTGGTTTGAACATGTGCTACAGGATTCAGCTCCATCCTTTTCTTTTCATCTACTGGGCCCTTTAGCTCTGGGGTTCATGGATCCAGTCAGTTTTTCATCACTGAGGTAAGCTCAGATGTCTTGGCCACATCAAGCACCAATCCTTTCCTTGGCCTTTTTGACTCCAGACACGTTGAAGCTAGGGGTTCCTCAGAGCTTAGAGTTTCCCTTCACTTCTCGGTTTCAGCACTCAACATTTTGGCATTGGGCTTGGCATCTGGGCAAGTCAAGTTGAGTATAGGAAGTGGCTTCTCACTTGATTCTTTGGGCCCAAGAAGTGTCAGCTCAAGGTGTCTGACTGTAGCTTCAGCATTCCACTCAAGAAGATTTTCTCCAGTTCAGAGGTGGAGTGTTTGGCAATGACTAGTCTTTGTCCCCCATTGTCAATGTCTGGACCTGTGGATACATATCAGTTGACTCCAGGACAGCTAACACCTCCTGGCCTCTACATAACTGTGGCTCTAGGGGCCTGCACATGTTCAATGTCACCTCTGGACTCTCCAGTGCAGGAGGGACTCTGGAAGAGCTGTTGCAAAAGAAAACACATGGATTCATCAGAGAAATCTCTAAATGAGGACACTGACTTCATTGAATATAAGATACCCATGTCCCCCCACTATGATGTTTCCTTGGAAATCTTCTGGAATTACTGTTCCAGCAGAGACTGAAACACTGAAGCCCCCTCTTCAGATGAGTCAGTATTTTGGAGGCATTTTGTCTGATCGCATTGATGTCCTGGGTGGTTCTCCCTCTGGACAGGCTTATCGATTTGGTTTCCTGGAGGGCATGGAGAGAACTAGATGTGGTCAAGCCAATCCTCAAGAAACATGGCAAAGTCTTAGCTCCACCTAAGAACCAGCCACATTGGAATGACTGCTCTGCTGTGATCATAGTGGTAAGGAGAATTCCTCATTTCATCACCCGAACAAGGAGTCCAGGGCTTTGGACCATTTAGGAAAGCATACCTATGTCTCAGCAACTTTCATACTGAGAGATCTTAACTGTTTGGTGCATTTTACAAGAGTTCATTATGACCATGTGTAGGAAGTATCAAAGATCATCAAGACATAGCCATCCTTGGAGATTAAAAACATTCTTGACCTGCAGTTGTCAACCATACAGTAAATTTCTAACATGCCTATGCATCTGCTCTCCAATGCAGGTGATGACATGTGACTTGCAGCAGGCACTGACATCACCATACACAGGCACGTCTGGATATATTATGTAATTCTGCAGAATGCTTTAAGGTGTCCTTTGTCAATGCCCCATTTGATGGCTCTTCTCTTTTTGCCACTAAGGTCAAGGACACACTGAGTGAGCAGGATGTTAAGATGCTGTCTGCCATTAAAGTGCACTTTGCTACCCATGAACAGTTCTTCTCCATAAACCAGAAAGGGGGGGGGGCAAATGTCTCTTTTTTTCATAAGTTGCAGCTGTCTTTTCAGGATACTTCTGGTGATGGCTCCCCATGAGGTGGGAGGGGTAACTAGAATGGGCACCACCCATATGGCAGAGTTGGTCCACAGAACTATGACATTCATGTAGCTTTCTCCGGAGACCTTTTTGGCATACCTGAAGTGTTGCTTGGCTGTTCTGGTGTGGAAGCAGTCTGGGGGTCTCTTAGATCTCCACCCAGAAGCTTGGAAGACCATCACCTCAGACACATGTGTGTTGAGAGTAACATCCAGAGGCGATACAATTCCATTTTTATTTGCAATGAGAAAAGAAAGGAAATCCACTTCATCAGAGAAAAGATGCAGCAGTTGAGATTCGAAAGCTGCTGACCAACGGAGTCATGCAAGAGTTCCCAGCAGACCAGAGAGGATCTGGTGTCTATTTCAGATTCTTTTTGGTGCCAAAGAAGAACAAGGACCTCAGACCAGTTTTGGATCTAAACAGGTTGAACCATTATATCAAGCAGACCAAGTTCTGGATGGTCATGGTACAGTCCATTCTGCCTCGGTTAAGGAAGGATGATTGAATGTGCTCAACAGATCACAAGAATGCCTACCATCATATAAAGATTGTAAGGCTGTGCAGGAGATTTCTGTGATTTTGGTCGGGACCAATCATTATCATTTCCAAGCATTGCCCTTTGGTCTCATCACAGCTTCGGGTGTTTAACAAATGCATGGCAGTCATGTCAGCCTGGCTCAAGCTACATGGGCTCCAGGACTTCCTGTACTTAGACAATTGGCTCTTTACCACCTCCATGAGACGATCTCTTGTAAAAACTTGAGACTCTCTACTCCAGTTGTATCTATCCATAAGGATCATGGTGAACTATGAAAGTCTAGTTTTAGAGCTGGTACAAGTTTTAGTGTTCATATGCTGCCATTTGGATATGTTTTTTCAGACAGCAAAACTCCCACTCTACAGGTTAGTATCTATTTAAGCACAGGTTTCTTAGTTACTTCATTATCACAAACCTCTAGCATCCATGTTTCTAAGGCTCTTGTGACACAATGCGGAGTTAGTTTGCCTGGTGCCTCTTGCAAGGTTTGATATGAGACCACTGCAGCAGATTTTAGCAGCCCAGTGGTCATTTTTAACATACCCTATTAATTTCCTGGTTGCCGTTAAAAACAGTTGTCAGGCTCAAGGGAGGTGGTGGTTGGAATCTTCTTTTGTCACTGCAGAGTGGCCCTTCATGCTTCCCTAACATCAGCCCATAGTCAGGATGGACACATCTCTTCTGGGTTGGAGGCATTTTAAAGGAAAGATGATCCAGAGAATGTGGCCATTCTTCACATCAGTATCTTGAACATGCAGTCTTCCTAGCATTGTAGGTTTTCAGGACCTTCTCCTTAAGGGTGTGATCTCAGTTCAGATAGACAAAATGTCTGTAGTCTGGTACTTGGACAAGCAGGGGAACTCAGTCTTATCTTCTTTGTCAGGAAGCCATGAAGGTGTGGCAGTGGGTAATCTCTTCTCAGTGATTTCTGATCACAAAGCACATTGCAGGGAGGTCCAACATCTTAGCAGTCAGTTTAAGCAGGAACATCCTTCTTCCTCACAAGTAGATCCTGAATCCAAAACTATCATCTCAGAGTTTCCAGTGCTATGGCACCCCTTGCTGTGATCTGTTCACCACCCCATCCAGCAAAAAGTGCAGTAGTTTTTATGTCCTGGTCCCTCCCCCAAGGGGCAGTCACTGTGGGACACTTTTCTGTCTGCTTGGCCATTGGGTCCCCTCTGTGCCTACCCAATGACTCCCCTTATAATAACATTTCTTCAGAAAACAGCCAGTTACAAAGACACTGTAATTCTCATTGCCTCATTCTGTCCCTGACAAGTGTGGTTCCCCTTTGTATGACCTCACCTCTGACATTCCACACTAGGTGCTTGATCTCATTCCTGGGTTGATTTCCCATTTATCTTGGATCTCTCAGACCAAACCTCATACACTCAAGCTACATGCATGTTTTTTCCAGTTACCATTGTGGCTAGGAATCCCAAACTCTCTGACAGATTTATCAATATTTTAACTTCTTCCCAGAAACTTTCTACGTTAAATATCTATGCTAGTAAATGGAAAGGCTTTGCATTTTGTGCTTCAGCTAAGGGCCTAGAGATCATTGCGGCCCCTCTTGATACTATTCTGGATTTCCCTGCTGATCTCTTTCCATCTAGTCTGAGTTATTCTACTATCAAGGTTCAGCTGGCTGCAATTTCTAATTTTCACATTGAAAGAGATAACATGCCTGTAGCTGCCCTGTAGATCTTTAAGGACATCTTGTGGCATCTGTTCTTTTTGTGACCTCCAGTTTGAAATCCTTTACCTCACTGAGATTTGCCATTGATGCTGTAGATATTATCCAGTTGTCTTTTTGAGCCTTCATCCACCATTACTTTAAAGTCACTATATTAGAAAACTATCTTCCCGGTGGCTATCACATCAGCAAAATGGGTCTCTGAGCTGCAGACTTTGTCCTATGTCCCACTTGAGCCATTTTTTTTTGCTCAAGTTTACTTTATAGTATGCTGTGAACCAACCTATTAATTTGCTGATGTTTAGTTTGAACTTTGGTTATAAGGATGGTTTTTTCAGCATTGTCTGGATGTCCATAGGCAGGTGAGATTCTATGTGGACGTAATCAAAGGCTTTAGACAAAGACAGCAACCCTTTGTCGCTTTTTTCAATGGCAGACTGGCAGGCCAGTATCAAAAGAAGCCCTATCCAAATGGCTTTCTGAGTGAATTTCTCTTTTGTACAACTTAAGAGGGATGTCCTTACCTGCAAAACCTAAAGGACAGTCGACCAGGACTGTGGCTATTTCTACTATTTTTTTTTCTTCAGATCAATTTGTGCCATGGCTACTTGGGCTAGATCCCATACATTTGTGCTCAGTTATAAACTGGATGTGCAGTCTAGGTCAATGGCCTTTTTTAGCTCCTCCATTCTGCAAAATATTCTCTCCTAGGGCCATCCTTGGATAATAAATGGCTTCTGTACCACAGGTTGAAGCCAGATGAAAAAGACATCAGATATAAAAGTTATGGACTTACCATAAGGATACATCCTTGTTGTCTGTTTCCATCTGGTTCAGCCATCCCTCCCTCCTCTCCCCCTCTTTTTTGGGGTTTTCATTCTCTAAGTAAGCAGGTGACCGTGCCTTTGAGAGTTGCCCTTTGGATCCTGTGTTAAGTTCATGGAGTTGTTCTTACATTTTTCTTAGATCTGTGAGGGGCAGTCTTGATCCGAGGTAGATGGAAGGAGCAGTGTATTATGAGTAGATGAGGCAAAGCTCTGAAGTTGAAGTCTGTGAAAAAGGCTGTCATCAGATCTGAGTCAGATCCAATAACCCACAGGTTGAATCAAATGTAAACAGACAACAGGGATCTAGTGTTATGGTAAGTATATACATTTCTTTTTTGTTGATCTCAGTTTGAGTAAGTAGTGGGAATCCATACTCCAGAATTTACACAATGGCATCTCTCCTGAGAACAAATCTGTTCTTTTTAGTTAAAGCAATTTGTTCAGTCTCCTAATTACATCACCATCATGGCATTTAATGAGAGAAGTGCCAAAATGTACTTGTGTTGCTTTCATTTCATATTTATTTGAGCTATTTGTAATAAACAGCTCTGTAACCTTTTTTATTAAACCATGGCACACATAGATTTAGTGTATCCATCAGTGACATCAACTGAGGAATAAAGGGAGGTGTGTCCATGGATTTTAATGGACGCATCATTGTGCATACAAGATGATGCATTCATTAAAGTCTGTGGACGCACTGCATGCCTTCCTTAAGTTAACATCACTGAGGTTAAGTGTTCACTGCTTAGCTAGCTTTGGTGACAAAATCATGGAGAAAGTAGTATTTTTAAAAATCATTTATCAAGAAAAACGCAGCCAAAAATTGTCACTGATGGAGCAAAAATGCTGTCCGGCACATCCTGCAACACGTACTGTGGTGGCAAGGTACAATTATTTTCACAAACAAATCCTTTTAACATCTTTGTGATTCATATCACACACTTGGATGAATGTCATTTTATCCTGAATAAAAGAACATTTCCCTTACTAATGGAGTGGCACATACAATATTACATTAACGTATTTAAATAGTTATACAGTTTCACAGGCAAGGACATGACACTCCTGCCTGGTTTTGCCACTGAGGTTTTAATTAAGTTTCTTAGTCACATAGCTTTCAGTTAGCCACTGCTCATTGTTTGCCTCAAGCTGTGTGGATTAGGTGGAGATATCATTTTGTAGTTTAGTTTTCATTACTTTTAAAGAAGGATGACGATCATATTGATCATTGCTGCAGTAGCTTTAGCTATATTTTGCAGAGAATATGAGAGCTGACCAGCTTGAAAAGCTTCAGGGCACCTTCCACATCCACAAACCATCATTCAGCTTGAACTGAGCTGACTAAAATGATAGGTTTGGGCATCAAGCCCATCAGAAGTTTTCTGCTGCTGAAGAATACTCATCTCTGAGACTTTCAAGGATCACTTGTGCTGTTACTTTGCTGGGAAGATAAGTTCCTTTGTAAACAAACAAAAAAAAACTTCCATTAAAAAATGTTTAATTAATAAAACTTCCCTGTTATTTTAAAGCTAAGAGTTTATGTTTACAGACTGTCACAGGAATATGTTGAAACCTTTAAATGAGCGCGCTCTTTTCTCCTGACAATTTGAAAGTTGTTTAATGTAATTGAAAACCCTTTTTGTTGAGAAATTGTGTTTGTTTAACTGTTTGGTACTGGCAAACAGTTTTAAACTGGTTTTCATTATGATTTTCTTTTCTCTGAAAATTCACATTCTTTGGAGCAGGCTCTTCATCCATGAGAAGCAAAGCTCTTTCCTATGGACCAATGGATGGGTAATTGGAATTTCACCCCTAGTCTGGCTTCTATGTCTCTAATAGATAGAGGCAGTCAGTAGATTACCCCTTATAAATCAAATATAAATCAAATTTTGTTGTCACATTTGGGTTTCATGGCTATGTTTTTAAGGGCTATTAGAATAATATACACCTATTTTAAGTTTTATAAACTTTTGCTACTTGTTTTCCCCTGGAAAGAGGGCCCATTTTAGGCCTGACCATGGAACAAACTGCTAGACCCACAATCAGTCCTTTGTCTAGCCACAAAAACAAAAAAGTTAAGCAAACAGCCTTTGCCACCACAGCAGGCTAGCAATTTGCATCATCCACAGGTGGGCAACTCTGCTGTGGCTATTAGTTGAATCTCAGACCACTCAACTTTTACCCATGATCTCTCTGTTGTCATACCTATAGTCCCTATGGACTGGAAGTTAGCCATGTCCCCTGTGGCTGCTGGGGTCCATCAGTGGGCAAGGGGGACAACTCCTGTCTGTTCTGCGAGAGGGAACAGGAAAAACTTCACAGTTTTTTTCAGAATGTTGTGCTCTGGGAAAGGTGGCAATGCCATTAATAACACTGCTGGCCTCATGTTTCTTGTCAAAAAGAAGCAGAAAAACTAAACATGCATCTACTCCTTCTCAAATTTCATTAGAAAGTAGTTTACTGGGTTTGGCTCAGAGCTTAATTCAGACTATTTATCCTTCTTATAAAGTAGTTTCTAGTAACACAAAGAGGGATACCTCTTTTCTTGAAGAAATTTAAAATTCTGAATTTGGACATGAAGATGAAGGGGCATATACAAGGTTTTCTCCTCAGATTTCTGATTAAGACTCAAAGGAGACCGCAAATTCTGATACTCCCTGATGGAGGTCTCTCTTTCACTGAGAATATTTCCAGACTGTACCAGTGTTTGTGGTGGGAGAACACTGTGGTTTCTTAGTCCCTAAGAAAATACTATGAGCTACTACAGAAGGAATTTCTAGAACCTTCTCCCATTCATGAAGTTCTGTCAACTTTGGAGGTAGTATGCTACTGCCTGCCATGTTCTTGATTGCCGGCTGGCTGCTCCTGTAAAGGCAGATAGGATGTATGGAGTTCCTCATTCTTTTAAGTTTTTATGCACTCTTCCCAAACCTGACCTTAATCCTACTGATTCTAAACAGTTATGTAAGACCAACCTTACTATTTCTGATAAGGATAGAAAGATTATTGGTAAGTATGGGAAAAGGTATAAGCTTCTACAACTTTAATTTTCAGAATTTTGAATTGTCAAGCTTGTATGTTAAAGTTTGTTCTGACTAATTGTGAAAGTATGAGGAATATTTTGTCTGCAGTTTCTTTTTGTCAGAAAAAAATCTGCTTTAAATAATGTATTTTCTTCTATTGTACAAGTCACTTGTTTACAGTGTGTGTATGACTCAGTTGATACTTATTCCAGGTCTGTGGCCACTGATACAATTTTGAGCAGCTTTGCTTGGCTGTATTCTCAAAACCTCCCAGATGATGTTAAAAATGAGATTTCAAATTCTCCCCTGTACAGAGATTTAGTTTTGACAACACTGCCACAGAGGTGATCAAAAAGGAGGAAAGTTGATATATGGGATCTCTAAGATTATTCAGCTCATATTTTTCAAAATTTTTAAGGGATTCTTTAACCCCTCATCCAGTTTTGCCAAAAAACCCCAAAATAAACAGTCTCAGCAAAATATAGACAGACAGATGTTTAAAAAGAAATGGCAAAGAGGTTCGAAAATGAATTCTGGAAGCTCCCCAAACCAAGGAGAGTCCAACATGTCAGAAAGATATTTTAAGTGACCTTCCCACCCTGGCAGCCACATTTCCCTTCCACAAAGACTAAATCTCTACTATTCTCTTTGGCAATAAATAGTTTCTGGCAAATTAATTCTGAAGATCATTCATCAAGGTTACAGATGAAGTGGTAGGAAATTCCTCCTTCCCAGTGGATAATCCCACATTCACCAGACTAGAACAGACTCTTATTTCCACCAGTCCTTCATCACATGCCATATCCAGGGTGAGATAGAACTGGTTCCTCATTCCCAATTATGGAAAGGATTTTATTTAAGGATGTTTTGAATGCCAAAGAAAGAAAATGCTTAGAGGCCAGTTCTGGATCTTTCTTTCCTATACCTGTTTGTGTTATTGCCCAGATTTAAAATGGTGCCTCTTCACAATCTGTTTCCACTTCTTCCTTGTTCTAGATTCCTGGTAACACTAGATCTAAAAGATGCTGATAATCACATACTTATTCATTCAAACCTAAGATGTTTCTTAAGGTTTTCATTCAAACCTAAGATGTTTCTTAAGGTTTTGTGAGTCTGGATCACATCATCATTCTCTGCCTTACCCGTTTGAATATCCACTGCACCAAGAGTGATCAGAAAGTGTCTAGCTCCAGTTATAGCTCATTGTAGATTTCAGGGTATCCACATTTTTCCATATTTAGATTACTTGCTTATCCTTGCAGAGTCTTTTTTAAAGTGTCAAGATTCTCTCACTTGAGTGAGAGATTTCTTGCATAGCTGTGGCTCCAACAGAACATTCAAAAGTCTTTTTTGATTCCTTCACACAGCATTATGGTCCTGAGGGTTAGCTAGACATTTCAGTTAAAAGAGATTTTCTTCCACAGGAAAAACAAATCTTTATCTGATTTGTTTCTAAGGGTTTTCACTCAGATTTTGGTCACTGTGAGGGAATACCTCAGGATTTTGGGTCTCATGACATCTATGATTTTTATGATACCCCTGACTCCAGATGAGAAATATACCATGGTATCTGAAGTCTCTTTGGCTGCAGCACCAACATCCTTTGTCTTTTCAAATACCAGTGCTGGGGTTTATCAGAAAAAAAAATCACTTAGTGGAGGCGGCATGTAGTATATCAATAAATAAGGGGGAAACAGATAGTACCCTCTTGGAAGACTAATAGTGTTAGCTTGGGATCTAGCTTCACAGCACAGTCTTGCCCTAGAGGCCTCCTACATTTCATCAGGACAAAAGTATGTGGCAGACACGCTAAGTAGGAAAAGGACAGTCCCTGACAAATGGAAACTAAATCTGGGGGCCTTCCAAGATATGATTCATCCCTGGGGAAGTCCTGAATTAGACAGTTGCCTGTACTCTAAATAATCAGCTGGCAAGATCTTTCCTCTCCTCCACTCCACCTGGCTGCTGTGTGCTCGGCTCCTGTTTTGGAATTACAGTAAGAAAGACACCCTGTTCCAGCCTGTCTGTGCACCAAACACCTGTATATCCCCAGCCAGAATCTTTGGAACATTAGGGCTAACTAAGGACATTACCTTACAACTATCAAAGGAACCTGTCCTTTGGAAAGACATTGAAACACCCTGTTCCAGCCTGTCTGTGCACCAAACACCTGTATATCCCCAGCCAGAATCTTTGGAACATTAGGGCTAACTAAGGACATTACCTTACAACTATCAAAGGAACCTGTCCTTTGGAAAGACATTGAAACACCCTGTTCCAGCCTGTCTGTGCACCAAACACCTGTATATCCCCAGCCAGAATCTTTGGAACATTAGGGCTAACTAAGGACATTACCTTACAACTATCAAAGGAACCTGTCCTTTGGAAAGACATTGAAACACCCTGTTCCAGCCTGTCTGTGCACCAAACACCTGTATATCCCCAGCCAGAATCTTTGGAACATTAGGGCTAACTAAGGACATTACCTTACAACTATCAAAGGAACCTGTCCTTTGGAAAGACATTGAAAGTATGTATTTGATGCTGTAACTGATAAACTCAACTGAAATACATATTAAAGCATTAGTAGGTTCCCAGGTAGGCTAGCCAGCAGCCACCCCCCCCTTCTCTTCTTTCTTGTACTTCATCCTTACCTCCTTTAGATATCTTTTTCACCCAAACTACTTCATCCTCACTCCCCTTTAGACCCTCCACTCTAGCAGGATACATCTCCACTGCCACACACTGCCTGACTACCAGGACACCTTCTGTACTGTATTTTCCACCCTATTTCTGTATCCTTACCCCCATACCTTTCTGTTCCACTTTTCCTGACTTCACTTCTCACGAGTAACTCCTCTATCCTACCCAGTACTATTTCACTTACTCCCCACTTATCATACTTTCTCCTCAGACTCTCTACTGTTGAACTCACCTTCACCTTTACTCCTGTTTCTCTCTTCCTGCCTGATTGTTTTTCTGCAACTGGTCGTCTTGCTACCAGACACTTTGGAACATCAGGGCATTAACCCCTCTGTTATCCGTATTTCTTACTGTTCTACTCTAAGCTCTTAGACCTCTCCGTGTCTCCATTATCTGTATATCTATCTGTGCTGCTTTCCCACTTATCTATCCTGCCATACTTATTCCTCCTACCTACCCTCATTTCACTCCCATGTACTCTACTTCCCCAACTCACTAAGCCCCTCCCCGCAACATACGTATTGCTACCTCTCACTGATCCTCGTTCTGTCCAATCTCGCGGACCTTGCTCTAAACCTGCTTTTGTCTCTTTTTCCCCTCCCCATCTGCCCCAACGCCCTAGCCCACCTTATAAGTATACCCCAGCTCCTAGCGACGCCATCTTTCCTCTCCTCCACTCCACCTGGCTGCTGTGTGCTCGGCTCCTGTTTTGGAATTACAGTAAGAAAGAGTATGTTTATTATATGAATTGATTTGTTACCCTTGTTTCTTGTAGCTTTGAACTGCTACAACATTCAGGTTATGCGTACAATGTTGTGCTCTTAACGCAAACGCTAACACTATCTGAGCGTTTAACACGTGGCTTGCAATTGTTGTACCTAGACACAACTGTTACATACTCGCGTTGCTGTTGGCTTTATTTAGTTTATTTGTATGTATTTTACTTAACTCATTCAATGTTTTAGCTTTGGATAAAAACGCTGACACAATTAGAGCGCTGTTCAGGTGACCTGTAGTGTATATGCCTAGACGCTGCTACTTTTAATTCACATTGTTTTTCTTTGCTCTCACTGGCATATTGCTGTACCCTTTATTGCAAATACAGATACTAACTGAGTATTGCTTTATAACTTATACGGAATGTACCTTGAGATACCGTTATAACCTTACAGCGTTTTTACTGCTGTTGTACTATTGTTCTTGCTGCCAACGCAGACATTATGGTGCGTTCCCTATGCGGATCCTGTTTTTTTTTAGCTGTTGTCCGCTCACAAGTATTGTTTTTAGTAACTATTGACTAGTTATTGATCTCCTTACCTAGTCGCTACATTGTTAGATCATTTAGTAAGCATTATTTAGCAGAATACTGTCTTTTTGTAGGATTGACAACTTATTTAGAGATTTGTAAAGCTCTCTTAAAGCATACTGCCATATACTTAAGTAGCCTCTTTAACATGGACTACTAAATAGTGGC
The DNA here is from genome assembly GCF_019279795.1 of Protopterus annectens. Classification (NCBI taxonomy): domain Eukaryota; kingdom Metazoa; phylum Chordata; order Ceratodontiformes; family Protopteridae; genus Protopterus; species Protopterus annectens. The sequence continues at coordinate 1,611,346,414 of NC_056725.1, forward strand.
AGAACTACCTGAGACGTCGTAAGGACGTGCTCTGTTACTCAATCACGGCAGTTACGGGCACTAAAAGGAATCATAGCCTTCTGATAACGCTACAAAGGGTACCATTTATGGTGTTACATATCTAACTGTGTTTAGGTAACGTTTTGCCTACTAAGTTATTACTGCTGTGCATTTTTTATTAGCTGCTTGTTTTACAGAATGTCACATGTTTGATAGAGCTACAGCTAAAATGAATTATTGTTAACACCTGTATCTGCATAACATCTTTACTTGCTCTCTAAATTAATACTCTTTGCCTTACTTCCTTTCTCTCTCTCTCTTACCAGCACCCTGTTCCAGCCTGTCTGTGCACCAAACACCTGTATATCCCCAGCCAGAATCTTTGGAACATTAGGGCTAACTAAGGACATTACCTTACAACTATCAAAGGAACCTGTCCTTTGGAAAGACATTGAAAGTATGTATTTGATGCTGTAACTGATAAACTCAACTGAAATACATATTAAAGCATTAGTAGGTTCCCAGGTAGGCTAGCCAGCAGCCACCCCCCCCTTCTCTTCTTTCTTGTACTTCATCCTTACCTCCTTTAGATATCTTTTTCACCCAAACTACTTCATCCTCACTCCCCTTTAGACCCTCCACTCTAGCAGGATACATCTCCACTGCCACACACTGCCTGACTACCAGGACACCTTCTGTACTGTATTTTCCACCCTATTTCTGTATCCTTACCCCCATACCTTTCTGTTCCACTTTCCCTGACTTCACTTCTCACGAGTAACTCCTCTATCCTACCCAGTACTATTTCACTTACTCCCCACTTATCATACTTTCTCCTCAGACTCTCTACTGTTGAACTCACCTTCACCTTTACTCCTGTTTCTCTCTTCCTGCCTGATTGTTTTTCTGCAACTGGTCGTCTTGTTCTTCCCCGCTCCGTTCGCTACGCTCACTCCGCTCCCCTCCCTACCCCCAATTCCCACCCACCCCCAGGGGTCCTAACTATATACTTACTTAGACACACCCCCAATCAGACAACTACCATTCATTCACTTCATATACATCTACCAATCAACTCCTCAAGCCTATAACCACACCCTCTCTCCAAAATCCTACCTAAAATACCTATCCCTACCACTACATACCATACAGTCCTACAACTTTACTAGTACCACCCTCTACAACAACATGCCTTTAACACTCAACTCAATCTTTCCTATTGTCCTCCTTAACATCCTACTCTACTACCACACACTTACCTCCTATGAATATCTTAACCTGAACCAAACTCTTACATTAGCCAAACATACTACTACAACATGTCTTCTACCCAACCAAACACATATTAATATACTATCTACCTCTCCCTACCTCCCACCTCTCTACCATAAAGTACACCATTACAAGTATACAACCTCTAAACGGTTCTATCTAACACCACTCAAATACACTAAAGTTTTTCAATCCCCACAAACACTTTTACTTATACATGGGGACATCCACCCCAATCCCGGTCCCAATACCCTCCTCAATCACACTCCTTCAAACCAAACCACTAACTATTCCAATTCACCCTTCTACACTGACTCTCTCTCTATTGCTCACCTAAATATTCGTAGCATTAACAACAAAGTCACACAGCTCCATGCCTTAATTGATTTCTATGCCTTTGATATCCTCTGTCTCACTGAAACCTGGCTTAAACCCAGTACCAAAGACAACGAATTCACTCCCCCAGGCTACAACACCTTAAGGCAGGATCGCCTTAATAAAAAGGGCGGAGGAGTGGCCCTCCTATTCAAATCCCAACTTAAGGTAGCCTTAATTGACTCCTTACCTCCCTCCCCAGCAAATGCTGAAATACTTTGTACCAAACTCCACATCAATAAATCCAAAGCTATAAACATAATATGCTCCTACATCCCCCCAGGCAATAACATTAATACCCTAGAAAATATCCTAAGCTGGGCTTCCTGTAGCTTTCCCCAGGAAACCATAATCTTAGGTGACTTTAATATTGACTGGTACTCCTGCATATCCCCCACACCTACCACTCACCTTAACCTCTTTAACTTTCATCAAACCATCAACTCCCCTACTAGAATACATAAATCTACCCACAAACAAACCATTCTAGACTGGATACTGACCAACAACAATCCCCTCTCCTATAAAACAGGAATACTCCCTGACAATATTAGTGACCACCTCCCTACCTTTATTACTAAACAAAAATTCAACAATCCCAAGCCAACTACTTATCGAACCAAATATAACAAAACTGATTTCAACCTAACATCCTTTCAAAATGAACTTAAAGAATATAACTGGTCAACGCTAAAATACCTCCCCATAGATGACGCAGTAACCCACTTCAACAATACCTTCCTACAAATTCTCAACCAGCATGCCCCTTCCCGCTTAGTCAGAGTCAGTTCCAAAGCAGCCCCATGGCTCTCTAAAACTACTAAACAAACTATGCAAGCTAGGAATAAATTATGGAAGAAATGGAGATCCACAAAAAACCCTATTGACCATCAAAACTTCAAACACCTCAGAAACAAAACAAAGAAACTTACCTATCTGGATAAGAAAAACTACCACTTTCAATATCAACAAAACCAAAATCAAAACCCAAAACAATTTTGGTCAGGAATAAACAAACTACTCCATCCAGGCAACACCAAAACACCTACCCCAGCTAGCTTAGCACAAACAGAACCTAACATAATAGCCGACACTTTCAACAACTTCTTCTCTGAAACTGTCACCTCTCTTGCAAGCACCATGACTACGCCCCATCCCTCCAAATTACCCCCACTCAAAACAGTACCCACACGCTAAAGTTTAATACCGTATCAATAACCTACATACGTAAACTACTATCGAAACTCAAACCTTGCACCCCCTCTGCTGACAAACTACCAGCAGAATATCTACAACTAGCTGCAACTGAAATAGCCTACCCAGTCTCCATCTTAATAAACAGAACTATAACTGAATCCAAAATCCCATCCTGCTGGAAAATCTCCCATATTATTCCCCTCCATAAAGGAGGAAACTCCAATGAACTCTCCAATTTTCGACCTATTGCCCTTCTATCTCCTCTATCCAAAATAATGGAATGCTGCATTCACCATCAACTTCTACATTATCTCTTGAATAACAACTTGCTTGTGGACTCTCAACATGGTTTTAGACCACACCATAGTACCTCTACCGCCCTTCTCTCCTTCACTGACACTATCAATAAAACCGCAATAACAACCTGTTCTCCTCTGCACTATTCTTGGACCTCTCAAAAGCATTTGATATGGTCAACCATCAACTTCTCCTTGATACCTTAAAATCCCTCTCACTGGATTCACAAGCTTTACAATGGTTCGACTCATACTTGACTAATAGAAAACAAGCTGTCCTTTGGGACAGCCATCTATCCTCTCAACTCCCAGTTACTATTGGCGTTCCACAAGGATCCATCCTAGGTCCCCTACTTTTCTCAATATTCATAAATAACCTGCCCACTTCCTCCCTACATCCACTTGTATACAGTATGCAGATGATTCCACTCTCATCTGCTCTGCCTCTTCCCCAGCAGAACTCCACTCTGCTACCCAATTGGTCTTCACTGCAGCAGAAAAATGGTTTCAACACATCTGTCTCCTCCTAAATCCCAAAAACAAAACTACTACTCTTCACCCCAACCTTTAAATCCACCCCAATTACTTTTTCCATTGCATCCTGTAATGGCACTATCATCAAACCTGACTATTGCACCAAACTGCTGGGTGTCACCATAGATAATCAGCTAAATTTTGACCATCACATTGATTTAACTATCAAGACAGTCAATAAAAAAATTGGTGCCTTGTACAGGCTTAAGCCCTTTCTTACAGCTACTTCCCGAGTGGCTCTAGCCCAAACTCACCTTATTTCTACATTACTGTATGCCTCTCCTTCCTTTATCAACATATCTAAAGCTAATCTGAAAAACTAAATAATGCCTACCACAGTATAGCCAGATTTGCCACTGGCTCTCCATTCCAAACTCATCACTGTCATAACTTAAAGAAACTTAACTGGCTTGAACTCCCAAACCTAATACTCCTACAACAACTGATCATCACTTTTAAAATTCTACATTACCCTCCAACACACCCATACTAAACAAAATCATCACTCCTTATAAAAATCTCACTACACTCAGATCAGCCAACAAGCTCCTAGTTACCACAATAAAATCTCATAATAAATCTGGGGATTCCCTATTTGCAAACACTATCGGTTCTTACTGGAATAAACTCCCAGCAGAGCTGACCTCCCTAGCCTCATGTCACCTTTTCAAAAAACAAATGAAAACCCACCTATTAATTCATTGGCTATGTCCGTGCTCCAATCCCGACTGAACTCAAGTACCTTATTACTTACTCTACTCTGCTCCTGAGTACTTTTGCTCCTCTGTACTAACCTTCACTGACTTCCACAGCCCCCTTCTCCGTACCATCACTCTTTTTCAAATTTCTGTTTGCATACCCCTCTGACTTTCTGTTTCTTTTTTTTTTTTTCCTGTCTCTTGCTCATTTTAGCTGAGCTCCTATTATACTGCTACATTTACATTTCATCAATATCTTTACCTCCTCCTCTCCTTCTACAACTGGCTATTCCCTTGACCTACTTAGTCCGTAATACTTGTACCTAGTAATTACTGTACTTTTTCCTCTTTCAGTTTACTTTATTTTCTCCCTTTTCCTTAACAATAACTACATTTACTACCCTGTTTCTCTAGCAACCTGCATACTTAACACTGTAAAATACTTGTTTCTCTAGCAACCTGCACACTTAACATTGTATAATATTTAAATTTAGCAATACCTGTTTTAGTTGTCACGACCAGTTACTACTGATATTTTTTTAACTTTATTTGTAGTATCTAAGACTTGAGCTATTTCTCCTCATCCCCTTGTCTGAACTTTGTTTGTCTTTTATTTAGACTATTCCATGAAAACCATAGATGTAATTGTTTTTCACCTGAGTACATTATGTTATTTGTTTGTTTGTTTTTATTTACTTACTTCCTAATCTGTAGTGTCTTAGTCTGATAGTGGAGCTTTTCTCCTCGGGCCTCTGCTGAAAATGGACATGTATCCAGCCAGACTAGCCCGGTTAACAAATGTAAAATAAAATAAAATAAAATAAAAAATAAAAGATTCTGCTCCAGGACTCTGTACAAGAAGGCCTGGATGACAGATGCATTTTCTTTTCCTTGGACAAGAATGTTCCTTTATATTTTTCCACTCTTTCTACTGATATCCAGGGCAGTTTTGAAGATTCAGAAGGATTCCCCCAAGGTCATTATGTTGATTCCTTTCTTGCCCATGTAACAGTGGTTCTCTCTTCTTTTGAAAATGTCCAGGAGCAATTACCATAAGCTTATTCATAGACTGGATTTACTCATACAGGAAGAGTGGTGTTTGGTACACCCCAACCCCAATCAACTTCAGTTGACTCTCCGGACGATAGGCTCTTAATTCCCTTTATGCACCTGTTTGCTAAGGATGTGCAGCAGTTACTAATGGAAACAAGAAAGCCTTCTACTAGAAAATCATATATTAGCAAATGGAAAAGGTTTTGTAGTTGGTCTCACCAACATTACCAGCATCTACCCAGGACTTATTCTCTGTTTTTTCAATATGTGTGTGAGTTACTATCCTAAAGCCTTTCTTAAGACTCCATCTGGGTTCATTTTTTGACCATTTCAGCATGTCTGCTCATGGATCTTCCACCTTCCCTTCATTCTCATGTCCAAATGTTTTTGAAAGGGGCCCAAGAAAACTGGTGGCCCCACCTTGGGATCTTAATCTTGTGTTAGCGAAGCTAACACTCCCTCCATTTGAACCAGCTAAGCTGGCTGACATAAGGTTCTTAACACTAAAATAAGTTTTTCTGATTGTTCTCACATCTGCAAGAAGGTCATCAGAGTTCAAGCTCTTATGATAAGTCATCCCTATACAATTTTTCAAAGAGACATAGTTTCTTTGAGGACTAACATTTTTTATGTAGAATCCAAATTTACTTTAGGCAAAGTTAGACATCTCCCTGTTTTCTTTCCTGAACCTAAAACCTAGGGTGAAAGGATACTCTTTACCTTGGACCACCACAGACAGCTCAGGTATTATCTTGGCAGAACTAAATTGTACAGCTCTTGTTATCAATTGTTCATTTCTCATTAAGGTAAGAAGAAGTGACAACCTGTGTAAAATAGACTATTTTTAAAAAGTTGTCTAAGGCTTTTCCCTTTTGTTATACTCATCACAAAAAAAAAATTTCCTAGCAGAGTCAAGGACTTTTCTTTATCTTTGGCTTTTTGGAAAGAACTGGATACTAGAAGTTTACCATAAGCAACTTTGTCCTTTGTACATAACTTTTACAAAGTATTACAATAAACTTGATTCCTTCTCTAGTTCTAGATCCGGCTTTGCTAGGAATACTTGTTTTAATAAGGTCACTATCCACTAAATTACCTTGCCACCTGTAAACCTAACAAACTGGGTCCAAAAAAAAGCACTGGTGAATATCCCCATAACTCCCACTTGTAATCTGTTTATGCTGATAAGCATTAGGTTGGAAGGGTTAGACTTTCTTGTAGCATTCTTTATTCCCCAATTAAGGTAAAAACAGTGTGCTTTCTACTATTCAATCAGATGAGCATATTGTGCTCTGCACCTCCAAACAGTGCATTTTTCAATAAACTAAGTCAAACAAGCATGCTACAAAAGGGACTTGGAAAATGGGATCGCTGCATTGTAAATTGAGAAGCAGGCAGGGAACTGTGTAGTTTTTAACAGTAGAGTCTAGGAACAGTGTATTGAGCATATAAAAAGAAACAAAAAAGTGTGCTTGTAACTCATACCTGCACATGCTGCCTCTAGGCATCTGTTTTACTGGTTTAGCCCCACTCTGTTTGCTTCGCTCACTCCATGCTCCACCCTGCCCCCATATCCCACCCACCCTGGTAGTACTATGTTTATAGTACCACTGGCACACCCCCCCCTTAATTAGCTAATTAACTACATGTACTCCTAGAACCCAGCAAACTCCTAGCACAATAATGCACCCTCTATCCACCCCACTATCCATATTAACCTACTCATAGCTATTATATTCTCTCTAATCTTTTATCCACCACATACACTCAATACAGACCCTACCCTAGTAATTTACTATGACTACAGCTAAAACACTAATGCTGCTACCCTTAGTACACCTGCTATTCATTCCTTATCACCTAAGCTCCTATGAATATGTACAGTATCTTGAAATCCAATACCCAAACTCTCAAACAGACAACAACACAGCATTTAATAAGTTTATCCACCACATAACAACCCCCTCTCCTAATTCCTCATTCCCCCAATTACCATCACCCAACTAAATGCTGCTACATTACCTTAAAAACCAAAAGCTACGAAAAAATCATGAACAATTTTTAAGACTCATAAGCAACTTAAAAATTAATCTTATGAAGGATGGAGACATCCACCCCAAACCTGGCCCATCCACAAAAGTAGACCCAAGCACACCATCTAACGACCCAACATGTACTACCCAGATTGATAGACTTCCAAACTAATTTCTGGTCTGTCATCTCAACATCAGAAGCCTAAACAACAAGATCTTCAGCCTACATGGATTTTAGCTGTTCACTCCCCTGATATCCTCTGCCTCACAGAAACCTGGCTAAAACCAATAACCAAAGATAAAGAAATAACCCTCCCACAGTACAACATCTTTAGACTGGACCGGATCTCCAGGAAAAGTGGCGGGGTAGCTGCACTATACAAGTCTACCCTAACAATAACAATTGACACCCAACAGCCACCCCAGTTTGGCAATGCAGAAATTCTCATCACCAAAGTAATAATAAACAAAAATAAATGCAGATACATTGTCTGCATTTATATTCCACCCAGCAAGAATGATAATACTCTAGAAAATATCTTACATTGGCTAGCTTCTAACCAGTGACAGCTGGTGACTTCAAATCAAAGGGGCGCTGCAGGAGACAGCTGAATGGGTGGGGTCAATGGAAAGGGGTGTGGCCAAACTAGAAAGGGCTCGAGCTATGCTCCAAACCACAAAAACTGTAACTTTAATTAAATACACTGCCCTGGGTGCCAAACCATCATTATTAGAGTCCAATCAAGACAAAAATGAAGTGTAGAAGAAAAAATATTTCAATGCATTGGCTGCATGACAGCTTATTTAATATCTAGATGGAAACAAAAAGGTTGTGAGGCATGAAAAAATAAATAACTTTTTAAATACATTACTGGAATGTCAGTCAAAATCAAGTATAAGAAAAACAAGCAGCACTCAACTCAAACCACTTCTCCTTTCACTGCAGTTCTAATTATAATTTGTATTCAGCTTTATTAAAGTACCAAGTAACATGCTGAAAGTAGCAATCTCTGTGATACCCCCACTTATAAAAATGTTTCTTATCCAAAAAAGACCTGCTGCCTGACAATTGTCTACTTGTTTCATGGGGAAAACATGATCAAAGTAAAAAATGAAAAGCAAACAAGAAACAAGCTCAAGATACATTGCTTAAAGGATTACTGCACAGGTTATGGACCACACATGATAGATTGGCATTCTGTTTAGGTTACAAGTAAAGCCTGCAAAGATGACTGCAAGTCTCCAACAAATGTAATGAGCTTCTTAAAATAATGTAATTCTGTCCTTTATTACAAATACTGTCATGTACATTTCAATACCCAAAGCTTATACGTTATCTAGTTATGTACGTATTCTCTGCATGGCAACAACAGAAAGACTTTCAGTGTTGGCACTTCTTTAACAGTATGCTTATTAAAGCTTACTTGCATGTTACAATCTCAGACAATCTTACCCGATGGTCATTAAAGCATTGCTACTAAAATACAGAGTAACAGGCACTTTTTGAATAATAAGCATAAATCAACAGTATAAAAATATGACAGAAACAACCAGAACATTCTACAAAATCAAGGACAGATCAAAAGCCACTGTAGTAATTGTGTCTACCTTGGATGGGGGATACTCTGCACATTTACACTGCATAACTGCTCCTTGCCTTGCTTGGACACATCCAGAGTCACTACATGGGGGAGTGGGGTGCAACAAGTATGTCACAATTTGAAATATCTCTGTCTGACTGTGATGGCCCTGACAGATTTGTCATACCTCTCAACCTCAGAGCAAGACATCTGGGCAAAGCCATACATAGAAGTGGGATAAAGGCCCAAAAACAAGGACAATTTTTAAATATTGCTCTAATAAACTTTGAAAGATAATAGAATAGTAGGTCTTGCAATTAGTATGAATTTTCTGACGGGTATGAAATCTGAAACTGAAATGTCTGTCATTATTTTCTAACTTCAGTCTTTAATGATTTGCCACTAAGTTGCCAAAAAACACACAATTTTATAAAAAATGGACCAAAAATGTGATGCAAAAATATAAAATAGCCATAACATACAGCTGGGAACCTGTCAAAGAAGGGACACTTTAGTACTTATTAGTACTGCTAACTTGAGCAGCTGACAAAATAAAAGAATCTACATGCATTTCTGAAATAAATTTCTATAATCTATATCTATAATCTGATTATTACAGTTATTTATTAATTGTAAACCCTCCACGTTTTCTTCCAAAATTGCTGTTTTGCAGAGGGATTATTAGGGGAAGAGCAACATTTTGAGCCAAAATCGGGGACAGTTGAGAGGTTTGGATATGCCTAATTCTCTAAAGCAATTTATTTGCAAGTACCTCTAAACCTGTTAATGCAGGAAATCTGGACAAGGCCAAATATATTGGGGGAACATATAAACAGTACTACAAATTGGTCTTGTATAAACTGAGACAGTTAATAGAATATAACAGGTCTTGCTTTAGCATGCATTTTTCTGAAGGTTATGAAGTCTGAAATTCAGTGTCTGTCATTATTTAGTGACTTAATTCCTAAATGATTTGCCAGAAAACCACACATTTTATGAGGAACAAACCAAAAATAAGAAGCAAAAATCTATTCATTCTGTGAAAATCTGGACAGTTGAGATGTATAGTTCAGCTGGGGCTGTCTTTGAGTTTGCCTCCTTTCCCCCTCACAAAATCATGGTCGAATGGAGCCTCCCCCCTGCAGCCATTACAATGAACCATTACTTGGCTATTTCATCCTATTTACCATAAACACTAATGTGCATACTGCTTTACTTCTATGATGATTTGGACTTCATTTGAAAGTTTTATTTTGCATTTTACAGCACAAACACTAAGACATCTGCTAAATAAAGCAATGCAGTCTCACAATGAAAACAGACTTAGCATTAAAACTTCTCTGCCCTTGAAACTCACATTCATTGAAACAACATTGAAACCCACATTCAAAGAAAATACATTTTGCCAGTGGCAGATAAAGATTAACGTTGGGCTGTTTTCAAATCATAGACCCCTTGCACACTAAACATTCACATGCTCTTTGTTACACCTTCCCAATTGTATTAAATTATATTCCTTGTACAATGCAGTACAGTTGTTAGAGGGTGTTTTAAATTTATTGATTTGAACATTTTTCCAGTAAACAATGAAATAAAATGCATGCACCAATGACAAAACTACCCAAGTCAGAACATTTCCATCATAAAAGTCTTCTCAAACTTCTACAATCCACTAGTATCAGTAAATATGCACAATCTCTGAAGAAATAAAAGTCATCTAAATTCCACATTAAAGAAATATGTAACTAATGAAGAGGTTGCTGCTAGTAAACAAATTTATATTTCATTGTTCCAGCTACAAATAAAGTGCTTGTTGCCCTTGAGGAATAAATTGCCTATGTTGCATTAAAAAAATGATAAGCTAGCAATATTGCAATAGGGAATGAATGGCAAACTGATAACAGGTTCATAGTTACTAGGTATCTTTGCCAAGAAGGACTGCAGCATCCACCCCCTTTATAACACAGTACAATATCAGCAATGCATTTACCTACTGTGGGAGTAGAACCCACAGCCTTTTACATCAAAAGCAAATACACTACCTGTTGTGCTATTAACAATGCAAGCCAACTCAGCATAAGCAGCACTAAAATAGGGGAAATAGGAAATACACCCCGGGAATCACTTCTGTGTCTCTGTTCGACAGTGGCACAGGAACATAGCTTTCTTGGGTGTCGTAAGCCAGGGAACCATGTTGGCTGGGCCTACGTAGGCCTTGGGCAGATAGCTTAGTACCTGCCTATGAACTTATGAACGTATAAACTTTTGTTCCCCTGTAGATCTCAGCTTCCTGAAAAATCTGCTTGACACTTCGCTATATCTCTGAACTTTGCAGCACAAGAAATCTGGAAAAGGCCCAAAACCCAGGGACACATTTTAAACATTGCTTGTATATTGTTAGAAAGTTGCTAGAATAAAATGCTGTGTTACCACCATGCATTTTACTGCCAAGTATTGAACCCAGGACACTGTGCAAAACAGTCGAAGCAACATACCACTATGCCAAATCATCAGTTTTGTGAAAAAGAGGAAGACTGAAACTTAAATGGCTACCATTTAGTGAATTTGGTTCTCACCATAGCTGTCAAGCTCTTAGCACAAACACCTCAACAAAGCCAATAATGGGGGAATAAAGCCCCCAAACATATTTACCGAAATCAGTTCTCACCATAGCTCTCAACCTCTTAGCAAAAAACACATAGACAAAGCCAGAAATGGGGGAATACAGCCCGCAAACATATTCATTGTATTTAGTTCTCATCATAGCTCTCAACCTTAGCACATAACACCTGGATGAAGCCAATAACGGGGGAATACAGTCCCAAAAATAGGGACACATTTCAAATACCCATGTTATAAACTTAGAAAATTGCTAGAATAAAAGGTTTTATGTTACCGTGTACTTTCTGAAGAATATGAAGTCTGACATTCAAATGCCTCTTATTTCTATTTATTTAACATTTGTTAACCAGGAATGTCTGACTTGGAACAAAAGCCAATGCACCCCAGCCAAGAATTAAACCAGAGACCCTGTAACTATTAGGCAGCAATGCTATCAGTGCACCACTGGATTTGTGACTGCACAAGATAACATAAATACAGAAACCACAGATTTTATGAGGAACAGAACAGAAATATGGGGCAAAAATCTGCAACTTTTTTACAAATGGTGGAGGGTAGGGAATTCAGGCCCTTGCCACCTGCAACCAAGGTACAGGGTGCAAGCCTGAGGTATTCTCTACCCACCGCCATGTGTTTTCTCTAGCCACCAGTATACAGCAACTCGGGCATTACACACATACAAGATAGATTATACCGATTTACCTTAACCTACTACTCCTATCAAGCAGGGGACATACAACTAAACTATAGACCACATAATGTAACCCAAAAGAGTATTAACAGGTTAAACCCCTCCCACTACTTATATGTCACCTGTCCCACTTTGAGGCTACAACAGCTAAACCAATACACAAACAAATACAACAAGCTTAAATAACAAATGGGAACAACTGGATTTATGGCACTCAATCAACAATGACAAAATAATTACCTTAGCAGAATTATGGCTAACAAAATGGTAGTTGGATGTCATCAGACATATAAAGAGATATTACATATACACAAACAACTTTCCTGGGAAAAAAATAGAATAACAGATCATAATGCCAGTAGAAAAGAAACTCAACTCAATGCCACCCTAACAGCCACAAATACTTCCTCTAACTCCAGTCCAAAGTGGACCCTAATACAGGCAATGCATGGGGATAAAAGAAAGCCTTTCATAGCATTGTCTATATCTCACTACAAAATCAGACTAATGAAATAAACCATAAACCATGTGCTATCACATACCAAAAGGTGTTTAACAGTAATTGCGGGTGGCTTAAACCTTGACTGCAAAAGTTATTTAACATATCAACATATCAGGGGAGATATTAATCAACCCATCACAACTGTTTCTGAGAAGGTAGTAGACCATATCCCACAAGAGGTAAATGTACCCTCTTTGAAACTGGCATCACAAAGATTGCAGATAAATTATCTGCGCTAGTGATATTCTATTTCATACTAAGCAATCACTGTTGAATCATCTCTAGGGAGAAAAAAAAAGTAAGCACCCAGGATCGCTACAATATGCCCCATAACTAAGGCAAGCAAAACCGCATGAGAATAAAAGCTGCAACTTATAAACTGGGAACAAGTTTACAAATATTAGAATCCTACAACTGCACTATCCAACTTCTACATAATATTAACTCTAATTAAAAAAAATATATAGATAAATACACACATGCACACACACACACACACACACACACACACACACACACACACACACACACAAACACACACACACACACACACACACACACACACACACACACACATACATACATACACACTTACCTGGGTCCTTCCATTAGCTCCTGTAGATGTCACCGATCCTGTGGTGACGTCCTTCATTCCTGCGAGAGCAGGCCAGCCTGCGGACGTTGCAGTCCAATCCCTTTCCAGTCTATGCAGTTGTACCTAACTGCATAGACTTCTGGGATTCTCTTGACTGCTGTGTTTGTAATTCAGACTGCTACTGAATCAGTCCAGAGCTCTGCACATGCTCCGGACTGGTTCAGCAGCAGTCTGGATGTTGGAAATGCAGTGAGTGTGCATGCATGAAGGTCTGCAATTTTTGTCCTCCTTTTTAAATTTTTTTTTCCTTCTTTCTTCTACAGCTGGGGTCTTTTTTCTTTGTTTTACAGCTGGGGGGGGGGGCTGCATTCCTGCAGTCCAATAGCCAGGGGCGGCTCGTGGCATAGGGCTGCCGGACTGCAGCCCCCTCAAAAATAAAAAAAGAAAGAAAGAAAAATGAAAAATAAAAAAAATTATTTTTTCAAAATTCGCGGACTTCGCGCATAGACCGAGTCCCGACTACTGTCGGTCTATGCGCATGCTCAAGGCAGTCCGGCCGCGTCCGGACTGCAAGAGGAGCAGCAGGGACTCGGGACAGAGCATTAGGGATCTCGTCGGCATCGGGATGGAGCATTGGGATCTCGCGGGTCTTCAGTATTGCGCGGGAAGGATGTACGTTAGCTGGATGTATTCAGGTAAGGTGCCTTTTAATTTACAATGTTTATTTGTATGGAGTTTGTGCTTTTTAATTTACAATGTTTATTTGTGTGTGTATGGTGCTTGTGCTTTACTGGAGTTTGTGTATGGTGCTTGTGCTTTACTGGAGTTTGTGTATGGTGCTTGTGCTTTACTGGAGTTTGTGTATGGTGCTTGTGCTTTACTGGAGTTTGTGTATGGTGCTTGTGCTTTACTGGAGTGTGTGTGTGTGTGTGAAAATGCCCCAGGTGCTTATGGTGGTGTGGTAGGGAATGCCTCAGGCTTGAACCCTGTACCCTGTATGCAGGTGTTAAAGACTTGAGTTCCCTACCCACCACCATTTGTAAAAAATTCAGATTTTTGCCTCATATTCGATCTGATCTGTTCCTCATAATATCTGTGGTTTGTAAATGTTGCAATGCTTGATATTTGATGGTGTAGTAGTAGCATTGTTGCCTCACAGCTGCAGGTTCTTGGGTTTGATTCTTGGCTGGGGTTCCTTCTTTGTGGGGTCTGTATCTTCTCCTGTGTTTGTGTGGGTTTGCTTTTGTGTCCTCCCATGTTACAAAGACATGTCTGCATTATTTCTTCCTGGGCCTCTGCTGAAAATTGTTTATTTGTTCCAAGTCAGACTGTCCTGATTAAAAATGTTAAATAAAATTGACAGGCATTTGAATTTCAGACTTAAGGGTTTCTGAATGCTTAATTCCTTGCGTATTTGATGGTGCAGTGGTAGTATTGTTGCCTCACAGCTATAGGTTTTCTGGTTTGATTCTTGGTTGGGGTGGCTTCTGTGTGGAGTCTGCATCTCCTCCATGTGTTTGTGTGGATTTGCTCTGGTGCCCTGCCATTTTACAAAGACGTGTCTGCAGTTTTAATCCCTGCTGAAAATTGGTTTTGTTCTGTCCGCAGTAAAATTGACAGGCGTTTGAATTTCAGACTTCAGGTTTCTGAATGTTTAATTCCTTGCATAATTGATGGTGCGGTGGTAGTATTGTTGCCTCACAGCTATAGGTTTTCTGGTTTGATTCTTGGTTGGGGTGGCTTCTGTTTGGAGTCTGCATCTCCTGCCTGTGTTTGTGTGGATTTGCTCTGGTGCCCTGCCATTTTACAAAGATGTGTCTGCAGTTTTAATCCCTGCGTCTCTGCTGAAAATTGTTTTTGTTCTGTCCGCAGTAAAATTGACAGGCATTTGAATTTCAGACTTCAGGTTTCTGAATGTTTAATTCCTTGTATAATTGATGGTGCAGTGATAGTATTGTTACCTCACAACTATAGGTTTTCTGGTTTGATTCTTGGTTGGGGTGGCTTCTGTCTGCATCTCCTCCCTGTATTTGTGTGGATTTGCTCTGGTGCCCTGCCATTTTACAAAGACGTGTCTGCAGTATTAATCCCTGTGTCTCTGCTGAAAATTGTTTTTGTTCTGTCCGCAGTAAAATTGACAGGCATTTGAATTTCAGACTTCAGGTTTCTGAATGTTTAATTCCTTGCAGATTTGATGGTGCAGTGGTAGTATTGTTGCCTCACAGCTGTAAGTTTTCTGGTTTCATTCTTGGTTGGGGTGGTTTCTGTGTGGAGTCTGCATCTCTTCCCTGTGTTTGTGTGGATTTCCTCTGGTGCCCTGCCATCTTACAAAGACGTGTCTGCAGTATTAATTCCTGCGTCTCTGCTGAAAATTGTTTTTGTTCTGTCCGCAGTAAAATTGACCGGCATTTGAATTTCAGACTTCAGGTTTCTGAATGCTTGACTCCTTACAGATTTGATAGTGCAGTGGTAGTATTGTTGCCTCACAGCTGTAGGTTTTCTGGTTTGATTCTTGGTTGGGGTGGCTTCTGTGTGGAGTCTGCATCTCCTCTCTGTGTTTGTGTGGATTTGCTCTGATGCCCTGCCATTTTACAAAGACGTGTCTGCAGTAGTAATCCCTGCGTCTCTGCTGAAAATTGTTTTTGTTCTGTCCGCAGTAAAATTGACCGGCATTTGAATTTCAAACGTCATGTTCTTCAGAATACATAGTAGCACAACCTTTTTTTCTAGCAATTTTCTAAGTTTATAAGATGAATATTTTAAATTTGTCCCTATTTTTGGGACTGTATTCCCCCATTATTGGCTTCGTCCAGGTTCGTGTGCTAAGGTTGACAGCTATGGCAAGAACTGAATTCACTGAATATGGACTGTAGAATTGTGCATATTTACTGATAAAGGTGCACTGTAGAATTGTGCATATTTACTGATAAAGGTGCACTGTAGAATTGTGCATATTTACTGATAAAGGTGCACTGTAGAATTGTGCATATTTACTGATAATGGTGGACTGTGGAATTGTGCATATTTACTAATAATGGTGGACTGTAGAATTGTGTATATTTACTAATAATGGTGGACTGTGGAAGTCTGAGTAGACTTTTTTATGATAAATGTTCTCAACTGGGCAGTTTTGCCATTATGGATGCATATGTTTTGTTTCATTGCTTACTGGAAAAATGTTCAAAACAAATTTAAAACACCCTCTAACAAGTGTACTGTATTGTACAAGGAATATAGTTTTAGTACAATGAGGAAGGTGTATCAAAGAGCACATGTATGTTTCATATGCAAGGGGCCTATGATTCGAAAACAGCCCAAAATTAATCTTTATCTGCCACTGGCAAAATGTATTTTCTTTGAATGTGGGTTTCAATGCTGTTTCAATGAATGTGAGTTTCAAGGGCAGAGAAGTTTTAATGCTAAGTTTTCATTGTGAGACTGCATTGCTTTGTTTAACAGATGACAATGTTTGTGCTGTAAAATACAAAATAAAACTTTCAAATGAAGTCCAATCATTGAAGTAAAGCAGTATGCACATTAGTGTTTATGGTAAATGGAGTGAAATAGCCAAGTAATGGTTAATTGGAATGGCTGCAGAGGCTCCAGTTCAACCATTATTTTGTCAGGGGGGGAAAAGGCAGCAAACTCAGACAGGCCCAGCTGAACTATACCTCCCAACTGTCCAGATTTTCAAAGAATGAATAGATTTTTGCTTCTTATTTTTGGTTTGTTGTTCATAAAATTTGTAGTTTTAATTCCTAAATGATTTGCCAGAAGTCACTAAATAATAAGTTTCAGACTTCATAACCTTCATAAAAATGCATGTTAAAGTAAGAGCCGTTCTATCAACTGTCTCAATTTATACAAGAGCAATTTTTAGTACTGTTTATATGTGCCCCCAATATATTTGGCCTTGTTCAGATTTACTGCATTAACAGGTTGAGAGGTACATGCAAATAAATTGCTTTATAGAATTAGGCATAGCCAACCTCTCAACTGTCCCCAATTTTGGCTCAAAATGTTGCTCTTCCCCCTAATAATCCCTCCGCAAAATAGCAATTTTGGAAGAAAACATGGAGGGTTTACAATTAAGAAATAGCTGTAATAATCAAAGTTATAGATTACTTGAAATGCATGTAGATTCTTTTATTTTGTCAGCTGCTCAAGGTAGCAGTACTAATATTAAAGTGTCCCTTCTTTGACAGGTAGAAGCTGTATTGTGTGTCTATTTTATATTTTTGCATCACATTTTTTGGTCCATTTTTCATAAAATTGTGTTTTTTGGCAAATTAGTGACAAATCACTAAAGACTGAAGTTAGAAAATGACAGACATTTGAGTTTCAGATTTTATACCCTTCAGAAAATTCATACTAATGCAAGACCTATTCTATTATCTTTCTAAGTTTATTAGAGCAATATTTAAAATTGTCCTTATTGTTGTGCCTTTGTCCCACTTCTGTGTATGGCTTTGTCCAGATTTCTTGCTCTTGAAGTTGAGAGGTATGACAAATGTGTCAGGGCCATCACAGTCAGCCAGAGAGATTTCAAATTGTGACATGCTTGTTGCACCCCACTCCCCATGTAGTGACTCTGGATGTGTCCAAGCAAGGCAAGGAGTAGTTGTATCTACCTTGGATGGGGAGGACACACTGCATAAGTACTACAGTGGCTTTTCATCTGTCCTTGATTTTGCAGAATGGTCTGGTTTCTGTCATATTTTTGTACTGTTGATTTATGCTTATTACTCAAAGTGCCTGTTGCTCTGTGTTTAAGTAGCAATGCTTTAATGACCATAAGGTAAGCTTGTCTGACATTGTAAGATGCAAGTAAGCTTTAATAAGCATACTGTTAAAGAATTGCCAACATTGAAAGCCTTTCTGTTGTTGCCATGCAGAGAATAATTGACTAGATAATGTATAAGCCTTGGGTATTAAAGGACAGGATTCCATTATTTTAAAAAGCTCATTACACTTGTTGGAGACTTCCAGTCATCTCTACAGGCTTTACCCGTAAACTAAACAGAATGCCAATCATGTGTGGTCCATAACCTGTACAGTAATCCTTTAAGCAATGTATCTTGAGCTTGTTTCTTGTTTGCTTTTCATTTTTACTTTTATCATGTTTTCCCCATGAAACAAGTTGTCAGGCAGCAGGTCTTTTTGGATAAGAAACATTTTTACAAGTGGGGGCATCACATAGATTTCTACTTTCAGCATGTTGCTTGGTACTTTAATAAAGCTGAATATATTATAATTAGAACTGCAGTGCAAGGAGAAGTGGTTTGAGTTGAGTGCTTCTGGTTTTTCTTATACTTGATTTTGACTGGCATTCCAGTAATGTATTTAAAAAGTAATTTATTTTTTCATGCCTCACAACCTTTTGTTTCCATCTAGATATTAAGTAAGCTGTCATGCAGCCAATGCATTGAAATATTTTTATTCTTCTACACTTATTTTTGTCTTGATTGGACTTTCATAATGATGGTTTGCCACCCAGGGCAGCGTATTTAATTAAAGTTAGTTTTTTTGTGGTTTTGTGCATAGCCCCTCCCCTTTATGGTTGACCACACCCCTTCCCTTTGACCCCGCCCATTCAGCATCTCCTGCAGCCCCCCTGTGATTTGAAGTCACCAGCCGCCACTGCCAATAGCACTGGCCACCCCTGCTTCTGACTATCCCCAGGCAACCATTGTCTTGGGGGACTTTAACATTGATTGGAACACCTGTTCCTCTGAAACTCCCTCCACCCATTTAAACCTCCATGGGTTTACTCAGATCATTGCCACCCCCACCAGATTTAGCAAAAATAGAGTCAAACATAGTATCCTTGATTGATTACTTATTGACATCTACCCCCAAAAGTAGAAGTCAGGTACATTACCCGATCATCTAAGTGATCACTGCCTTACCTATATTATTAGGCTCAAAGCCGACATTCCCAACCAGCCCACCTACAAAACTATAAGAAACGTCAGAAACCTTAACCTTGACAACTTCCAAAATGAACTCAAAGCATATAATTGGAATGTCTTGAAATGACTCCCATTACAAGAAGCAGTTGAGTACTTCAGTACCAGATTTCTGGCTATCCTTAACCACCACACTCCTACCCATACCATCTGTGTAAAAGCCACAGTTGCACCGTGGCTATCTAAATAAACAAAAAACAAAATTCAACTGAGACAATGCCTGGGCCAGGTGGCATGTTACCAAAGCCCCTATGGACCAAGTAAGATACCGGCAGCTAAGGAATCAGACCAAAAAATCTGTCATTCTAGACAAAAAAAAAATCACTACACCCTCCTGCAACAAAAATATCAGCTAAAACCTCAAAAGTTCTGGGCTGGTATTAACAATCTTCTCCATCTAGGCCGTTCCACCACTCCTACCCCATCAGCTGCCCTTGATAAATCCCCTGTAGAAATTGCAAACAGCTTCAACTTGTTCTTTACTGAAACTATCCAGTCTCTAGCTACCCATCTCACTCCATTGGACACAAACACCAGCTCTGGTAAATCTAGCTCTGATCTACCCAGCACCCAACCCACCTTTACCTTTCAAACCGTGCTGATCCAGACCTTACTCAAAAAGTTAAAACCTACTACACTAGCTGCCGACAACCACCCAGCTGAATACCTTCAAAAAGCAGCTGATGCCATAGCACTTCCCATTTTTATTCTGATCAACCGATCCATCTCAGAAGGATCCATCCCAGCAATATGGAAAATATCACATGTTATACCTCTCCATAAAGGAGGAAGTTCCACAGAATTATCTAACTTTAGACCTATAGCCAGTCTTTCACCAGTAGCTAAAATCATGGAAAGATGCATACGCAAACAAATCATGCACTTTCTTATTCAAAATGGAAAGTTCGCCGACTCTCAGAATGGCTTTAGGCCATTCCACAGTACCACAACGGCTCTTCTGTCTTTCTCTAATGTCATCAATCTTCATTGTAACAACAACAAACTATCTTCAGCCCTCTTCTTAGATCTCTCAATACTTTTAGATATGGTCAGCCATCAGCTACTGCTCAATACCCTACAAACCATCGATTTAGACCAACATGCAATACAATGGTTTTACTCCTACCTAAACAGTAGACAGCAGGCCGTCTTATGGCAGAGCAAGCTGACATCCAAACTTCCTCTAACCCTAGGTGTCCCACAAGGGTCCATACTAGGTCCTATTCTTTTCTCTATCTTTATCAATGATCTGCACACCACCATCCCAGGAGCCACCTGCATCCAATATGCAGATGACTCAGTGCTAATATGCTCCGCCTCATCTCCTCCACAACTCCTAACCCTCACCCAGACCACTTTCAGCATGGTAGAAACATGGCTAATTAATCGCCACCTGCTTCTAAATCCTAACAAAACCAAGCTACTACTTTTCTCCCTAACCGTAGAATTCCTCCTCCTTCCTTCAACATCAAATCTAGCACTGACACCATTATCTCCCCTGATGACCATACAAAGCTTCTAGGTGTGATAATAGACAACAACCTTAAATTTGATAAACATGTAAATCACACTATTAAGTCCATCAACAAAAAACTTGGCTTCCTGTACAGAGCCAAACTTTTCCTCTCCCCCCCTAGCTAGGGTAGCTATTGCAAGATCACACCTCCTCTCTACCTTTATGTATGCATCCGCTGTACTCACCAAACTATCCAAAACCAATCTCAACAAATTATCAGGATGTTTCAATCATATAGCCAGATTTGCTACTGGCATGGCTTTTAGGACCCACCATTGCCAGAACCTCAAAGAACTGTGATAGCTTGAGTATCCTACCCTTCTACAGTTCAATCAGCTTATAGTAGTGCATAAAATACTCCATCAACCTGATAATATCCCTGCCTCAAAAATATTCTCACCCCTCATAGTGTCCCCAGGCCATTATGCTCAGCTGATAAACTACTGATACTGATCCAAAAATCCAACAACTCTGCAGGCAATGCTATATTTGCCAACTCAACCAGTAAAATCTGGAATCCACTCCCTACTACCGTTACCAAGGAAACCTCACTACCCCAATTTAAAAGAGAACTCAAAAAATACCTCACATCCCATTGGCTGTGCTCTTGTTCTAAACCTAACAACTTCACTAATACATGTCTTGCTACCCAACCTGCTGTTTAGCCAAGTATTTATTGCCTCATAGCATTTGAATGTCTAAGCATTGCGAATTATGAAATCTGATTATATTCTATGTTCACATTTTCTGATATGTCTCTGCCAATCAGATGTAAGTCTGCACATTGTGTATATTGATATCTGTCTGTATTTTTTGTCTATATATTCTATGTATTCTATGTTCACATTTTCTGATATGTCTCTGCCAATCAGATGTAAGTCTGCACATTGTGTATATTGATATCTGTCTGTATTTTTTGTCTATATTTTTCTAAACATATCTGCCTGAGTTTATCACTCAGGGATGTATGTACTGTCTCTTTTTTAGTATGTGGAGCTTTTCTCCCTGGGCCTCTGCAAATGAAAATGGACATATATCCAGTCGGACTATCCCGGTCAACAAATGTAAAATAAAAAAAAATAAATAAAAAATATTTTCCAGAGTGTAATGGACCCTTCCCTGTTCACCTCACAGATGTTATAAGCTATGGTAATCTTCCCATATAGCTAATGGTACTGCATCACTGATCAATATGATGAACATGGTATGGTTGTATTACTAAAATTTGCCATAACAGTAGATGTTCAAATGATCACTACTGCAGGAACCACTCCCACCCTCCTTAGTTTTATGAGTATGTTGTTTTGTCAGGATATTTATCAATATATGCAGGTATGCATATACATATATGTCCCTATCTATACAAACACACACACACACACACACACACACATATAAATATATATATATATATATATATATATATATATATATATATATATATATATATATATATATGCACATGTGTGTCTTTTTACTCCTAGTTATGTTTAGTCCAGGCTTTGTCGTCCTCTCTCTGTCGGATATACATGTGTGTATATTTTTACTCCTAGCTATGTTCTCTCAGGTCTTTGCCTTCCTCTCTCAGTTGGAATGAAATCTCTGAAGGGCTTGGTAGTCAAACCTGTTTTTCTAAGCAGCTTAGCACAAGCTGCTTAATGGTTTGCGTATGTGAAATGTGCCCTGAAGCTTTGGTAGCTAGTCACCTTGGAAATGGTGTAGTTGTTACATCCTTAATTTTTCACCCAGTTGTTACAGGAATATGTGCATAAGGTTGTTATAGCTTCCAGCATATCTCAGATGTGCACATATTAGGTTAAATAACATGTCTAGAGGTAGTGCACTGTCTAGGTGCAGCAAGTTGAAATACATTACTGTGATTATTTTTTTTTTGTTCACTTTCCTTCCATTCATTCCTCAGAAATATATATAGGTGGCTACCTTTTGGGGTAGCAGGTAATAGGGCATTCTGTTTTTTATGCCTGACAGCAACAGGATGAAATATTGTATTAAATTCTACATGAAAGCATCCCAGCTCTACAAATTAATTTCAGAAATGCGATAGGTAAAGTGTTGGTGGATGTTGTAAATGAAATATGTAAAAATGCAGCTATTTATATTTTACAGGTGAGCAAAAGAATTTAAAAAGTAGGATCTGAACTTTAAATGTTAATTGAGAAACAGTATGATAAATTCTGACTATATGTCAGTTTAGTAAGGTAGCAGAAAGTATTATAAGCAAATGCTTGAAGGGCTCATGAGACTTATGGCTGCTAGAGTTATAGGTAACTATGCTAAGACAGTAACTGCATGTCTGGAGAAATAAAATGGTTAGTGGATAGGCACTTGTATTAGATTAAAGTAAGTTTTTATAAGATCAGAATTAATGTTGTACTTGAAAAGCTGGATGAGTACTGATTTTGTAAAAATTAAACAAAACAGGTCACTAGTAATCCAAAATATTCACTATGATTGGACAGCCCAAAAAAGTGTGTCCATTGTAAATTGAGGATATATCAGTGGAAAAAAAGTACTGCTGCTGAAGCACCATTGATTGTCCAGATTTTCTGTTGGTACTGAAGAACAGAGCAAAATATGAGAAAAATCAGGTATTTTCTGCAAAACTAAAGAAACAGAAACATACCTGATTTTTCTTGTATTTCTGGATTATCTCTATTAAAACCTTAATTTATTTTTACTGAAAACAGCAATGGAGATTCGCTTTTTCTCCGTTGCATCTCCTGCACTGCACTGATGTACTGTGCAATTGTGGGAATGCAAATCTCATACACACGCACAGTACTTTAGCCTACAGAAGACCGAGCAGAAGAAGGCTCAAGTGGTGCTATCCAAAGACATTATTTAAGAAAGGTAAGCAACTGATTTCTTAAATAATGACATTGTGTAATAGCAATAATCCACTCCTAGATGTGGGTATATCAGGCTTTACTCACGGTTGGCTTTGTTTAATCATTCAGGCTTCACTTTCATGATCAAACCACAGCAACAATTGGTAAATCCGGCTATACCTGTACCTAGCTATGGATTATTGCTTAAATAATTAAACTACAGGGTGTGTTATATAACCAAGTTAAGTATGATGGTGAAGGGTGAACTAGTAGGGAGGGTGTATAAGCAGTACTGAGTTATAATTTACTACAAACGTATGGGGTGTGGTATACCTTAATATTCTGTTAATGGACGAAGAGAAAAAATAACATTTTGGTGAGGAGGATGTAACAGTATGGGATCAGGTCTGTTACAGTCTTGGAGAGAAATTGAAATCAAGCAAAATGGTGGTTACTGGCAAACAAATAAGACAGCAAATGCTCAAAACTTTTAATTCACTAATCATACTATGCACTCCAACTGCTTTTGTTTTACCTACTTATAGGTTTCTTAGGTAAAATTATCTGAGTTAGCCTTTTATATTTTGGGGGGACCTAGACAAAACCTATTAAAACAGACAATTAAGAGAAACAAAATAAAAATGTCTGAGTCTTAGTAATGCCTCAGCATTTGTAAATTGTAAATGTCTGGTTAATTTTTTAGAAGATTATGAAAAAAATTATAATGATTATGTTGTGATTGTGGGGACAGTAATCATTGCTTGGAATTACAAAAGTATTATTGTGAATGCTGGTGATATATATACTGCACCTATAATAGTGATATCTCAAGAATATTCCTCTTGCTCAAATGTATAGTGACTGCAAAGGTGGTTTATATGGCTAGCAGAAGTATGGGGGCATAGACCACCATGCAGTGGGTGTAGGAGGGCCATCTTTCCTGAAAACATGTTTAAATGTTGGACAGTGAGTTTTTTAACTTATTGTTTAAATGGTTATGGTCAGAGTATACATTTTACAACTGAAGAATCCGTAAATCAGATCATGCATTTGTGGCATTTAACCAGCATTAAGCAGGAGTAGGTTCAGCAATGTTGGTTAGAACAGGATTATTTCTTAAAATGTTTAAAATTAAGAATTCAAGTATAACTGCATTGAAAGTAAGTCCTATAAAGATGTAAAGAAGTGTATGTATGTGTGTGGGGTCTATATTACCATCTGGAATGGTAAAAATATCGAATGCTCACATGAGCAAAATGGTACATAAAGAAACTTGTTTTTTTGGGATTGCGGTACAAGTGAGGAATGGAATATTTGCCTTTTCATCACTATAGTGTGACCTCGGCGATAGAATATATATTTAGCGGAGGGTGTGGGGGGCACAGCCCCCACAATAATAAGTTAGTTTTTGTACCGTTTTGCTCATGCACCATTCGAGATGGTAATATAGACTGCACTTGTGTGTGTGTGTGTGTGTGTGTGTGTGTGTGTGTGTGTGTGTGTGTGTGTGTGTGTGTGTGTGTGTGTGTGTGTGTGTGTGTGTGTGCACATCTCTTTCTCTCCCTTTATATATGTAGGTGCTAGTGAAAAGGTGTGTATTTCAACCACATATGATTGACTAGGCAGTTAATTGACAGGTATATAAGATCACAATAATCCAGGGATTGGAAAATTTGCAGTCACCTTATGTTAGTGCAGTCTCATAGTCAGTATATATAATTAGCAGAGAGTGTGGGTTGAGGAGCTCACCCCCTGCAAAAATAATGTTTTTGTTTGTATTTTAAAGTTAGATTTTTGCATTCTGTACTATATACTATATACTGTGTTGGATACACTGTATAAGATTGTTTGAGGTCAACATTATTGCATTTGAAATTGGGTGTTTTAGATTAAATGTGGTACACCTATGTGTATGTATGTATGCATATATATATATATATATATATATATATATATATATATATATATATATATGTGTGTGTGTGTGTGTGTGTGTGTGTGTGTGTATGGGTCTACTTTACATGGTCGACTCTTCATAAAGTCGACTTTCATATGGCCGAGACCATATGATCTACTTTTGAAAAGCCGACTATGTAAAATAAACACATACACACCAAACACTTACCTTTCAACATGTGTCTCCCACACCCCCCGTAACTTAAATATACCAACGGCGCGATCGCACTACAATGCGGAAGAGGAAATTTTCCCATTCTGCACTGTATGGAGATAGCGGTTCTCCATGGTCGGTGTTGCGAAAGTTGTTCATATGGTCTCGGCCATATGAAAGTCGACTTTCTGAAAAGTTGATCATGTGAAGGGGACTTATATAAATGTATATATATATATATATATATATATATATATATATTTATATATATATATACACATAAAAATCAAAATCGAGAGAAAGAAGGCTCCCACTGAATATTATATATATATATATATATATATATATATATATATATATATATATATATATATATATATATGCTGTACCACACCAGCAAGAGACAACATTCAAGACTCAGGAAACACCAAAATGTTAAATTTACAAAGCTTTTGGGTTACGACCATTCTTCAGTGCATATAAAACAATAATTAAAAACATTTATTATATA
>NC_056725.1:1611416358-1611423858 GCF_019279795.1 Protopterus annectens
CTACAGTGGCACACCTGTGTGGTTGACATGTATCTGGTGTAGGCCACCTCGGTGTAGTACCGCCGCTTGCTCCATCCTTACGCTGGCCGCTTTTGCGATTCACTATTATCTGCCTCATTTGCATGGAATTGACTACTAATACCTGGTTACGGCGCCGACACCGCCCACTCCTTGACAACCATTGCGCTGGGGTTGCAGCTTTACATACATACTATGGTGTGTGGTGGCTGTGCAGCTGATTTGTGTTCTAATGCCCTTTTCGGACATTATCATATTATTTCATTGCTTTACAACTTCTGTGCACACATCCCGGGGTCTGCTGTTCTTTCTACGACGCGCCATTTATGTCATTTTTACATTTTGTGCATATTTCTTTGGACATTCTCGGTGCCTTTCCACATTGGCATATTGCACCTATATGATACCTGACTTTGACAGCCTTCCGCTACTCCTCCGGTATGTTTGGGTAAATGTAAACCGCTTTTTGGTTTACATTGCCGTTCTTACGCTACGCTTCGCGCCACACTGTGGATCGCTATTGCCCTCATTTGCATGGTGCAATACCGCACACAGTGTGTTTTGCATACCCACGCCGGGCGGGACCGTCCGGCGCACGCCGGTAGTGCACGTGGAATTCATTCATACCTGAATCGCTAAGCAGCCATATTTGGCGTTATAACGCCGACGCTATGCTGGCGCCTGGCGCAAGGTTCATGAATCCCGGGGATTGTTTATATCCCTGTGTCTGATGCTGCTATAGACTGCATCCATTACTCTAAATCAAAATTCATGATCCGGACCACATTCACTACTGTGTTTAGCTAGTGCATTGGTATAAACATTCCTATGTATATCTGAGTGATGTTCAGTTATATGTTCTTTCAGTTTATTAGTACATTTACTTACATGGAAAGCAGAACATTTAATATAAGTTGCATGGTAAACTATGCTTGTAGTATTACATATGGCACACACACACACTCACACACACACACACACACACACACACACACACACACACACACACACACACACACACACACACACATATATACATATATTTGTGCACAGCCTCTTGGGAATTTATGTGGTGACCTGTAGATGGAACTATCATTAACAGCCATTGTGTGAAGCTAAAACCATCACACACCTGCAGACTTTAAAACCACACAATGGGGAGGTAAAGGAGATGCATTCTAGTACCACTGTTAAGAAATCTCTTTGTTTAACACAGTTGAAGTGGGATCGGAGACCAGAATTCTCACTGTTTGTCTATGGATGATGCGGCAAACAGGAGATGATATTGGTTCTTTAAGGGGTATGTATTTCCCATTTCACAAAATATTCTTATTTAGAACTATGGAAAAAAGGTATAAAAGAACCACATCATCCTATGATGTTGGTCTAACAATAATAAATGAGCAGCTCGGTGTGTGTGAGTGGTGGTCATGTGCCCTCTCATGCCCTGTTTTGCCTAGTAAACAGGATCCCAAAAGAAAATGAAAAAAAATGTTCATTATTGTCCATAAACCTGTTTGTGGTTAGCAGCTAGGTATTCCCTATTTAACTGTTTTTATTTGCTATCTCTGCATTTCAAGTTGCTCACTCAGATGCAAATACAAACAGAGGGTGGCACATTTAGTCAGGAGTTGTCATTGCTGCTTCACAAGCAGGATTTTCTATTTTGCTTACCAGTTAGGTTGCCTTCTGTGTAGAGTTTGTATTTTGTTCCTATGTCCACATGGATTTTCATCCCTGGGGTCTGTTTTCCCAAAACACTATATTAAGTTTATTTGGTAAGCCTCCAAACTGCTCATATGCATGGGCTGTGATGGGTGTAATGTTTGCACAACAGTATGTTCTGCATCCTGCTTTTGACTGAGGCCATGCATGTTTCACTCCATGCTTTGCAACTGCTACCTGCAGCAATAACGTCATGCTTTCATGCTGCTAAATATATAAGGTAAAGCAACATCAATAAATGAATGAGGAGCACAACCTGTGCCACTGCACTTACATTGAAAGAAACGTGGTTCCTGTCTCCCCCCTGAAATGTCAGGACTCACAATGCCAAACCCCAAAATAATGAAAAAAAAAACATGCCAAACATACATGAGAGCAAATAAACAACACTCTTCTCCTTAAAACCTGTTTTTTTACAGGTAGGTAAGCCTTCTTGTACCCTCCAAGTAGGGGGACGCTTCCCCTCATGCCGCAAACTGATATATATATGTATATATATATATATATATATATATATATATATATATATATATATACACTCTAAAAATCTCCATACCTCAGAGAAAACAGAATATTCTGAGAAATAGAAACCCCAGACTTAGTATATGTAAGTCTAGATTTTCAGTCATTCAGTCTTTACATTTTGGGATTCAGCATTGAGACTCCTTTTATTTTATATAGTTAAACTGATCAATCCAATAGTGTAGTAGATTACAACAACAAACCACAGCAAAGCAATATTTGAGTCCTCCACAAGCTATAATACATCCTGGTTTAATGAGAAACATTCAACAAACGGACAGATAAAAAAATCAGCAAGTACAAAACGGATTTAGCGCTTTCATCCACCCAACATGTGGACTTCATCAGAATCAATAAAACAATTAACAAGACTAATTTATACATTTTTTGGCGCCAACACTATGAGTCTTTTTAAAGAGATACTTCCCTTATAGTATCCATATGTGGCAAGATGCATTCTCCTTATCCATACACTTAAAAGAATAAAAAAATAATAAATAATACTAATCTCTTCTTTATCATACTCATTGCCACTGATACATAAATACCCATTTGTATCTCACAATACTTATACTTGAAAGTGTGAATAAAATTTTTAAAAATATAAAATATGTGTAAATATAAAAAAATGTAAAAAATGTATATGTGATAATACCATGACAATAAATTAATATACGCTTCGATCTGTTTACACTGTTTCATGACAAATGCCTACGTACAAAGTCCATGCAATAAGTTTAACCCTAAAATGAATAACCTATGGGAATAGTTTTTTGTGTATGAACATATATTGAACATAACATTTCATTTAAATGCTATCTTATATGTACCTAAACTGTACTGCGATTTACTATCTTATTTGTACCTAAACAGTACTAAATATTAACCAATATATCCTCATTTATGTTGTGTACATTGACATATTGTAATTAGTAGCATAGCATGTAAACAACTTGAGTATCCCTCTCCTATTGTAACTTTTGTAAAATAGGCTTTATAGTGATGTAATCATTTAATCTGGGTAGAGTAGAGTCATCAGTTAAAATTTGCCATCTCACTTCTTTCTCAGCCAGTTGTACTCTAATATTACCTCCTCTACTATTCCCTTTAATCTGTTCCAGGATGGTAAATTTGAACTTGTGGGTGCTGTCTGTGGCCTCAATGTGCCGATAGAGTGCATTAGTACTATAATTTTTCTTAACGGCATATAAGTGATCGTAAATGTGCTTTTTAAACATTCGTTCAGTTTTGCCTATGTAGAAACTAGTGCACACTAAACATTTGGCCATATATATAACATTTTTTGTGTTACAGTTGCCACGTCTAAAAGTAATTCTAGTCCTATTAATATTCTCTAAGATGATCCCATCATCTTCTAATATGCCTGGCAATATCTACAACATCCACATTTTCTAGTTCCCTTATACTGTGCACTCATACTTACTATCCTATAATTCCTCTCAAAAATACGCTTCAAATGAATTCCCATTTTATATACAAAAATGGGTGCAATCTGTCCATTTGTTCAATGTTTACTCATTAAACCCGGGCGTATTATAGCTTGTGGAGTGTGCATCTTCCTTCAGGACTCACATAATATTTTATATAGTTACACTTTTCCTTTTTTATGTATCTTCATGGAATTAATATGAATAGTCCTTCCTTCTGCATTTTAATTTCTAATGCTGTGCTGCAGTAGTAGAAATGAGCAGGTGTGGGTAGTAAAAGAAAAGACTCTGCGTCCAACACTTTGGCTATTTCATTATAACTTGTTCAGCTAAAGCAGTTTCTATTAAACACTACAAGGATCACACACTATTTGCTTATAGCTAAGATAATTGTTCTTTGTTTTGTCTTGTTTTTTTTTTTGTTTGCTTTTCTTTTGCTTTTGATGTCATTTAAACATTGCTTCATTTGTAACTTAGTATCATTTTGTCATTCTTTTCATTGCTTCTGGCATCTTCTGAAATAGCTACATTCTGATTTCAGTTACTTTTGCTGATCATCACTTTCTGTGTGCTAGTTAATATATGTAAACAACAGCTACAATAGTTCTGTCAGCAATTCTGTACTCCACTTAAACTCTGCCTATTTGGTGTTTACTTGTTTACTATTTGCGTCTGCTTTAAATGTGTTATATTCCTTTTACTGAAGCTGTTTTTTTCCTTGAATTACTATTTAAAGATATTTAGATTTTTTGTTTTATTTGATCACAATAACAACTACGGTGCTTAATAAGATTTAGTTTACAAACAAAAAGATTATGGTCAAGACAGTAATCGGAGATATATCAACATATTAATAATGAAATATATATTGTGAAGTTAGTCACCTTTAATGTCTGGCAGAGCACAGAACTAAAGTTATGAACTATTAATAAGTTACTTCCTGCACCCGGGCTGCAAGGTTTGAGTCCTTCTACCTTCATTTGTTTACTGTGTGATTCTGAGCAAGTCATTTAATCACAAAATCCACCTGGATCACCTTGAAAAAGAGACAGCTGTGTCCAATGGGCTTACTTCATCAACAAAAAGACAAAAAAAAATACATTATTGTGGGGGAAAGAAGTTATTATGTGTAGACTTATGATAAATGCATTGTGCAGTATTTTTATACCTTCTGCAGTGAATTGTAATTTATGTTGTAATATGTTTTAATTATTTGTTTAATTATACTATTACCTGAGTGATAGGCTGACAGGATATTTTATTAAGTATTTAAACTGTGAAGATAGATTGAACTTGTAAGTATTGAGAAAGAGACTTTGAGCTTGAAAACTTTGCATTTTTTTTTCCATTTTATCCATTAAAGTGTACTATGAGATGTTTGGGTTATTGGATTTTTTCCTTATTATTACTGTGAGTGGGGGGTATAATCCAAATTCCCGTTAATGATTTGTTGAAGAGTGATTCATGGAATACCACACCCAAAGAAAGAAGTGTTGGAACAGACTGTGAAATGGGGATGTAAGCAATAACAGATGTTATGCTATGTCCATGTAAATTCAGAATATCTAACTGGCTAATGATCACATGCCAATAGATAATACCAAGAAAAAAATACTGCAAATTTATCAGCTGAAGAAAATCAGTAGCATTATTATTACAAACTGACTATTATGTAATCTTAATAGCACACAGCTTGCTTATTAATAATAATGGAGCACTGACAAACACTGCAGAAATCTGAAATGCAAATGTAGACCATGTACAGTCATGCTGTTAGCAATACATGTTGTACAGCTTTAGGCTGTTATGCAGGTGTTTTGGAAAATATAATGTATGTATCCACAGTTTTCTTCTTTTTTTTTCCCAGGAAAGTTCCAAAGCTGAGCATAAATCAGCAGAACAGCAAGTACCAGTTTTGTAGATCCATCTCTGGGCATAAATTATTAAAGGACAAAGTGTTCACTATAGCTCTGTGGGCATAGTACAAGATTAAAAAGCATGCACAAACAACAGAGAATGGTTCTTTTTAAACATGTTTTGGGATTAATGCACAATAACTCATGTGCAGGTACCGTCATATTTTAGAGTCTTATTCCACATGCTTTTTAAGATGCCAAGTACAGAACATTCAGAAATACTAAAATCAGTAGCTGAATATTCTCTAATATTGATTAACATAGATAAAATGACAAAATACTATATTTTCACATATGAGCACATTGGAGAGATCTTCAAGTTACAATATCTCTAAATTACTTAATAGATATTTAATGTGCTGACTGCAAAGTGTAGGTCTGTAACATAACCTAAGTTTGAACCATGATAATAAAAATGCATGACTGTTGTTCCCGTCGCAAACTTAATTCAGCACAGAGAATTCTAGGCACTGAACTTAAGTCCAACCATAGATTTCATACAGGTGCATATGTTTAGTATCTTAGAGTATTGTTTTGTTAGTTGATAATGCAGTTTTCCAGTAAGCATTTCATATATGATATCTATAACATAATTTGCATAATCTTGATTGTTCTTGATTGTACATTTAAGAACAAAAGTGTAGGTGTTATTTATATTTGAATATCACATAAAAAACTGTAACTACAAGAATAAATTCATTCCTCTCTATATAGTTAGGAATATCTTGTTGAGAAAACTGCCATTTTGGAATCAGTTTGCTCTTGTTTCTCATCTGAGAGAAAGCAAAACCGATGGTACTAATCATTGAAAAGTAGAAAAAACAGTGAATCAGTAAAACATCATCCTTTAAACATATTATTTGTAGAAGTAATTATTTATAAATATAGAATGGCCTGAAGTTAGGATATCTGAACAATTAAAATGGTATATTGTTAGCATTATGTTCTGTCTGGAATTATAGCAGTACAATTTAAGATACAACTACTACAGAGTGCAACAGGGTCATTTAAAAATAATAACAAAAGACAAGCAGACATTATTCTTAATACAGATTGCATGCATTTGGTCGGCTAGTGAATGGCCAACCAGAAAATGTTCGAACACATGACTGCGAGTTCGCATAAATGCATACACAAAGTAAATAAAACGTAAAATGTCCCCACCCCTTTGTGACCCATGGTAGCACTTGTTTAGGTGGTAGAGTGGTCAGAATTGTTAAATTCGGAATTTGTTACAACATTCCAACCGTTCGACACCTGGAGGTTCGACATTTAAGTTTGGAAAAAACGACATTCGGGATTTGGTCGCATGACTAAATGCATGTATTCCCTTAATACTATATCTAACAATGGAAAATCAATATGTATTGCATTACTGGTTATAGATGAAGCCCTGATGAGGGAAATGTTTTATTTAATGTTTAAAAAAAGAGGTAATTGAGACAGTAGAAGTCAGAAAACAACTAGCTCATCTGCATTTATATTTTTCCAAGCTGTAACATGACAATCAAAATATACAAGTGCATGACTTGTAGCAATATATCCTGAATAAAAAGCTTAGTAAGACAAAAAAAAAAAAAAAAAAAAAAAACATAAGACTAACTTGACAGTTTAGACAGTTGTCTAAACATTAAAAGCACTGAAGTGCGAGGGACAGGATAGAATTTATTGTTTAAAAGAGATAATTAGTTTAATTTGTGAGTAATGATACCGCAGAGATATGAAACTATCAATTTAAATTTTGACTAATGAAACTGCACAGAAATATTTTTGTAAACTTTGGCCCAGATTCAATAAAGCTTACACTAAGTGTACATGATATATATTCAAGAACATTCTTATCACATTTTTTGTGCTTTCTAGTCAATCAG